>NC_088925.1:33885000-34047500 GCF_038396675.1 Hydra vulgaris | reverse complement strand
ATGTGAACCAGTAAAAATATATAATTATGTTTAGATCCATAATGGCAGCTTTAGGTATTTGGGGAAATTAAAAAAGGGATAAAGTTCAACAAAAACCAACCCATAATTCCTAAAATGCTCAAAGAATTATTTAGATTCTGGTTCACATACTAACTTATACACAGATGAACAAACCCTGAAAATTTCATTCAAAAATAATTTATAGAAGCTGAGATATTTGCGTTTTAAGTCTGAAATATCACAGACGGATAAAACCAACAAAATAAAAATCTCCTCCTTCCTGGTGTTTTTCTTTATCAATAAATCCTTTCCTTATAGCTCTTAACTTTTTTCTTTTGTTCTTTACAGTATCTGTTGATTTTTTTTGTATATTTTTGTTTTTTTTACTATCAAATACTAAAGCACGGTCAATAAAATATTTTCCTGGTGTTAAACAAAGATTTTTCAAAACATTAGCTAGAGCTAAATATCGATCATTAAAACTTACTACTGATGAAAACGTACACATTTCTAGTACATCTTTTGAAACAAATGTATTTTTTGGGCATTTCCGCCAGAGAATCTGATTAAATGCTTCGTTAGCATTTTGGCTTGTGCCTTGTAATAGTTAATCAAGTTTTGTCAGCTGTTATAATTAAAGTTCCGTATATTTTAAAGCTCTGTTTACACTATATAAAAGCTTTAGAATTCTCCTTTCTCAAAAAGGTTATGTTACAAGTTTGGTTATTAGTTTTGGCCCAAAACAACCAAAAATGATTGTTGCTAAGGGCGTTGCTAAGAGAAAAGGCTAGTACATGTTTTAGTACAGGAATTAAATTTTTGAAAAATTTAGTTAAAAAGTATGTTTAAAAGTATATATTTTCTTAAAGAGCATAAATTTCTCTTTTAAACTGGACTATTAACAAATATTTGATTTTTTAAATATTTTTTTCAGACGATAACCTTAAAATTGAAAATCGACCCTCCCTAATAGATTGTCTGGATCACCAAATTATAAAATCTCCTTTCCCGCCCCTCCAACCCTTACTTTATGGTCTTCCTCTGCCATTGATTGCAATATTTTTTTTTTACTCATTGAAAATTCATATATAGGGTAAAGCAAAATAATAAAAAAGATGTTTAAATTATGTAACTCAATTTTTATAATAATAAATTTGTGTGTGTGGTTGATCCGTGTGAAGTTTTTTATGCGTGATTTTTTCTAATTATTATATATATATATATATATATATATATATATATATATATATATATATATATATATATATATATATATATATATATATATATATATATATATATATATATATATATGTGTATATATATATATATATATATATATATATATATATGTATGTATATATATATATATATATATATATATATATATATATATATATATATATATATATATATATATATATATATATATATACATTAGATTTAATAATAATGTTAATGCTATATGATGGGTTCAGGAAATATTGCCTAACCCACTTTTTTAAATTTTCTGGTGAGCCCTGGGGGTATTTTATGGGGGTAGCAGACCCCCATAAAAATACCCCCGGGGATCACCAGGAAATTTAAAAAAGTAGATTTTGATACGGAATTTAACACAAATTAATAATATGAAAACTGTTACTTATAATCTAATTTAGTTTTTTAAACAAATATCTAGGGATAAATCGGCCTGGCAAGGCATCGACCATTTAGTAGATACATCAGCATCGGTTGCCATCGGTTGATGCTGATTGTTTTAAGAACATCATTTTTTATTATTTGTTTTTATATTGTAAGAAAACATATAATTGTGACAAATGCGAATGCAATCTATAAGCCTAAGTTATTATATAGGCATATCTAACTTTTCAAAATATTTTTTGAACTTTTTCTATCAGCGACTCCAACTTTTTTAGTGTGTTATTATAATTTAGAGTTCTAAATTATAAGAACATACTAAAAATTATACGACTTATGGATAACTCTACAAAAACAGAAATTTAATATCGAGTTAATTTAAAAAAAATTTAACCAATTTAACAAATTTAAAAATAAAGTGTAAGATATTTATAGCAATAAATAATAAATAGTTTTTCACTAAACACAGAAGAAGGCGGAGCTCCTAAAGATTTTCTTGCTAAGAACGAGAGGTCTAAAATGTTATTATATTTGAAAATAATCCTATTATTATAATATAATAATCCTAAATAATCCTGAAATTATCCTATTGTAAATAAAAAAAACAGAATACTTATTAAAATTGAGGGCCAATGCATCGGTATTGGCCAAAAGTAAGCATCGGTGCACTCTTACTTTAACAATTTTCTTCCGCGCTTGCTTTCGATTTTAAACGAAAAGCAATTAATCTATATTTGTTAGCGTCACACTAAATACTTATGCATATTGTCTTCTTTGTATTAAAAATACTCTATTTCAAACGCCCGTGCGAAGGAAAATGATTTTAAGGTATGTTTTACATTAAGTCATCATCAGAGGACGAAAAAAATTTCAGAACAATATTATCAGCAGGAAAAATGCTTAATAAAAAATTGCATTTATAGAAAAGGATTTGAAGGAAATTTCCATCTATCTTGGTGTTTTTCTTATCCTGCTATTACCTTTGGCTGAAGACGAGAGATCCTTTACCAAGCTAGCTCTGACAAATAAAGAGCTACAATAGGACAGGCATGTTTTAAAGACCGTCTCATCCTTTCAATCGAAACAGATCTGGAGAAGAAAGATAGGTACGATATTGTTAGTTCCAACTTTGCTGCTAAGAAAGCTCGTAAAAACTTGATATAATGTCAACAAAAATAACCGGAACATTATTTGTTAAAATTCGTTATAATAAACATATTTAATTATGTTTTTTTTGATAAAGTCGTTTAATTAAATAAGTAATTAAATGTTCATTACTTATTAATATTTATTAGAATCAAAAGTATTCACATTTTAATAAATAAATTTCAATAATATTTTGGAGTAAGCTCTGAAAGTGTATTGAAATGCTTTTTTCGAAAGTGACTAAGACATTCAAAAGTTAATTTAACATATGTTGCTATATAATAAATTAATGTTTGCAACTGATTGCATGAGCAACATGTCGTCAACTGAGAACCAAGAGGCTGTGTGTTCATATTTTGAGTTTTATCTGTTTATTCTCAATAGATTATCATCATCCAATGGGGCTTGTGTCCACCAAAAAATTTAGTCAAAAAGTCAGACCATATAGGAAATATTTGAACATTTAGCCAGACTTTCTGGCAGAATGTGTTTACAAATTAAAATTTAAACTCGATTTTCTTGGAAACACAAAAAATGAAGATACGACCTCTTGGTTCTTAGCTGACGATGTATTCAGATAGATAAAGATGTAAATTTTGCAAGTCTTGCTATCCGACAAAGAACTATTACGACGTAACTTTATCATTAAAAATATTTTTGTCTAATATTTGGCAATTATTACAAAAATTATCGTAAATAATTGTTATTGCCAACCAATAAAGGATTCCAGTACATAAAGATGTAAAGTTTTCGGAAGTCTTGCCATCCGACAAAGAACCATTACGAAGTAATTTTCTCATTAAAAATATTTTTACCTTACCTAAATTTATATGAATTTGAAAAATTATATTTCAAATAAAGTGTATCCACCTGGTTACGATAAAGCACAAAAAAGACGACTGCGGCAAAAGGCTATTTTTTTTTTTATTGTAAAAGATTTTCTTTATCACAAGAGTAAGGGTGCACATAGCAAATTAGGAAGAGTTATTGTTGATAATGATGAACAAAAAAGTTTAATAAAGTCTTTGCACGATGGAATTATCGGCGGATGTCACTTTGGTCAAACCGCAACAATAGCTAAAGTAACCGATCGGTATTGGTGGCCTTGTATAGCAGCAAACGTCCAAGATTTTATACGTACGTGTGCGCCTTGTCAAATTGTAAATCCTGTTAACAAACCAGGTTCTTCATCATTGCATTCTATTAAAGTGACGCACATTTTCCATAGATGGGGTATTGACCTTGTTGGTCCTCTTAAAGAGACAAAAAAAGGAAAAAAGTATATTTGTGTAGCTACTGAATATCTAACAAAATGGGTGGAAGTGAAAGCTATTCGAGAAAAAAATGCTATTAGTGTTCATGCATTTTTGATGAAACTTGTATTCAGATTTGGTGCATCTGACGTAATTTTACACGACCAAGGTAAAGAATTCAACAACCAGCTTGTCGACGATCTCTGTGAACAAATGAAAATAACAGTTGCCATGACATCTGCATACCATCCTCAGACTAATGGGTATGTACATATATATATATATATATATATATATATATATATATATATATATATATATATATATATATATATATATAATATATATATATATATATATATATATATATATATATATATATATATAATTAATAATATATATATAATTAATAATATATATATAATTAATAATTTCATAAATTAATTATTTGATTATTTTTAACTTTAAACAAATTTACTCAAAATAACCGTTAGCGACGTTTCTTCAAGTATATATTAACTTACGTTAGTTCTTTTAGGTATTTGTACAGAGAGAAAAAATGTTTCTATTTTTAAGATGGCTTTTTGAAATAACTAATTTTTATGTTATTTCAGACTGACGGAGCGATTTAATCAAACCTTGGTAAGACATTTGCTCAAGCTAATAAACAAAGAAAGTGACGATTGGGACTTATTTATTGATCCAGTTGTTTTTGCTTACAGCATTAATATTCAAGCATCTGTAAAGTATTCGCCTTTCCAACTAATGTATGGAGTAAAAGCTCGTCTTCCAATAGATTTAGAAAAAAATGAATGCAAGGCTTCTGTTGATGAAAGCGAAGGCATACTTCAACGCATAATTAACCTAGGACAATCCTTACAAAATACACGAGAACAAGCAAAGGAAAATATTGAAAAAGCACAAGCGCAACAAAAAGGAAAAGTACGATTTAAGGCATTCAGCTTCAACCTATAAAATCGGGCAAATGGTACTTAAATACAACCGTCGTTGAGACACACGAATGGGTGACAAGCTTTCTGCGAGTTTTACAGGTCCTTTTAAAATCATAGACGAGTTAGGAAAAGGCGTTTACAGACTTCAACTTGGAGAAAAAATTATGAAACAAGTTGTTAATGCTAGCAACTTAAAACTTTGGTTTCCACCTACATTAATTACTTCACCAACATCTAATGTTGCATTGAAAGATTTTCATTTGAATCAAACGATAACAGAAATTTTAGATTCAGAAGATCCACTCCCACCAGTTGCATGGTGGATACAGGAACTAAATCTAAAACAAGAAGATAAAGAAATTTTGGAATCTAATGAATGGCTATATGACCGCATTATTGATGCTGTTAATACTATCGTTTGTCTTTACTTGGCAAATGAGGAACCATGCCAGTCAACACTACTTTCGCAAGGAATAGAAGGGTTTAAAGCTTTGCGTTATAACTCAATTAAAATTTTACATGATTTAAATCACTGGGTGTGTACAGCATGTTTTGATGGAGACATTTATTTTGCAGACAGCCTTGGTGGATCTATATCAGAGTATGTCCGACGCCAAATGCGACAGTTATATGCAAGATTTGTAAACAAAAGTGGAAACCTTGCTATAAAAGTTGTACCTGTTTAGCACCAAACTAACGCGTATGACTGTGGAGTTTTTGCTGCTGCATTTGCCTTTACGTGGGCTTTAGGATTAGAAGATTTTTATTACAAGGAAGATGATATGCGAAAGCATTTGGCATCCTGCCTAGAAATTAAGATACCAATTGCCTTCCCAAGAAAATCAAGAAACAAACGCGGAAGAAAATCTCAAATAACAACAACTATCATTTAACTTTAAACTTTTTTTAATTGCAATGTATTTATTTCAATAATGAAATATATTTACAACGTATACATTTTTCAATCATGTTGTTTATTTCGTTTTTCAGGCACTTTTCATAACATATACGTGACTCGTACAAATCTAATTCTATTTGAATCTAATATGAGCAAAATGTGAGTTGTTGTTTTTCACAAACTGTCAAAATATTTAAAATATTTTTTTATGACCAATCTATTTGGTTGATGTTTTTAAAGTTCTTGTCATGGTATAAAAGTATCTGCCTCGAAATTCAACACCTTTCAATTTTTGTCTTTAGGTTTCAAGCCTTGCGAAAAGTATACAATCTAAAAAAACACTTTAAATTATTAACGTTATTCTTGTTCAAAAAGAAACATAAATTGGAAATATTTTATAAAATAAGTACATCGACTATAAGTAACTTCAAATGACATAAAAAATTTTAAATTGAACTTATTTGAAAATAAACAATCAAAAACATTTATATTAATTGAAACAAACTAATCACCTAATTTATTGTTTCTATTTAAGTAAATTACCTTTTTTAAGATAAAAATATAATATATATTGCTTGATAGAATATTAGTAACGAATAAAATAAAAAGTACGCTATGCAAATGCTTACTGCTTGATCGTATCTTTATATATATATATATATATATATATATATATATATATATATATATATATATATATATATATATATATATATATATATATATATATATAATATATATATATATATATATATATATATATATATATATATAATATTGTACACTTTAGTTTTTGCACTAATTTCTCCTCTTTATCTATCTATTCCATATATGGACATATTTATATGCATGTATGAGCCTGAATGTACATTTATATATTGATATTATCAAGTAAGAGCTACACTGAAACTAGTAAAAGAAGAATCCAAGAACTAAATGATACACCCTGTTTGTCCATGCATGAACATAACAAGCCCGAATGTTTATTGTAAAATCTTTATTTAAAATTTGATTTAATTTATAAATAATTTCTTTTGATACATGCAAGTTATATAAAGTTTATTATATTTTTCCTATAGAAAACAAAATGATCACAGATTTACTAGATAATCTATCAAATCCAGACAATCTAATATTACTAAATAACAGCAGTACAGAAACAAGTAAAACTCTATTGTCTACAGAATCGGAAGAAATAAATGATACACCACGTTTGCCAATGGATGAACATAACAGTCTTCCTAAACAATGTATTGTTCCTGAGTGAGCTTTTTTTAATTTTTTAGTTTTTCTCATCTTAGGTTACAATTATAAACATGTACATAGGTAGACTATTTTTTTTAGTCGCTTGTTATGTTTAAATTATGTTAGAAAATAAATTATTAATAAGTATAGTGCACTTTGTACATTTTAAACGATACCTATATACTTTAGTTATATTATATGATGCATTTATCTCTATTATCTAATGCTTGAATGTTTTTTGTAGAATTTTTTTGTATAATTTCTTATAAACTGTGAATAATATTCATTGGTTTTTGTATATTAAATAAATATATTTTTTCTTTCTTTCTATTTATCCAGAAATGACCCTGCCAGCTGGATAAAAAATCAAGAAACGATAGATTATTTATCAATCTATGGATTTAACCAAAATTTAGGGAAAAATAATTTCCAAAAGTTAAAAAGAATTTACACTCAAATAACTGGTGGGGTAAGACTTACTCGTTTTCAATATTTGTCAAAAAGTATTTTTGTATCTACTCTTGTTAATGGTCTCAAAAAGGTTCAATATTTTGTGCACCCTGCTATTTATTTGGTGGCATTGCATCGTTTGCCACAGTTGGTTTTTCAAATTGGAAAAAAGGAGAAGAAAAAATTAAGCGTCATGAAAATTCCCAACACCACAAATTATGTGGAATGAATATGAAAGAAAGAAAAGAAGCATTAAATCGAGTTTATCAAAAATTAAAGTATCAAGTAGAAACGGAAATAAATTATTCGAAAAATGTATTGACAAGAGTTGTAGCTGTTGTGAAATCCTATTCTTCTCGTGGAATGTCTTTTAGAGGTGATGATGACCGATTTGGAACTGTTCATAATGGGAACTTCATGATGAGCTTAGGGCTTATTGCTCAGTTTGATCCTTTTTTAGCACAACACATTGAGAAGTTTGGAAATAAAGGAAAAGGCTCAAAATCGTACCTATCATTTAATATATATGAGCAGTTCATAAGTATAATGGCAGGATAATGTTATTCAACAAATGGTGAAAGAAATAAAGAAAGCTAAATACTTTTTCATCAGTATTGATTCTACTCTTGACATTAGTATGTATGTTCAAAAGAATGGCTGTCCTCATATATTCTGGTCATAAATCTGAAGAATTAGCAGATGCTGTATTTTTAGTTTTAGAATCGCATGGATTAGATATTAACAATTGCCGTGGTCAAAGTTACGATAATGCGTCTAATATGTCTGGTAGATATACAGGACTTCAAGCTTGCATTAAAGAAGTTAATCCTTTAGCTACATAAGTACCATGCACACTCTTTAAATCTTGTTGGTGAATGCACAGTGGACTGTTGTATTTATGCTTCTGAGTTTTTTACTTTGCTTCAAAATATTTATAAATTTTTCATTGCCTCTACGTATAGATGGGAAATACTTCAGAAGAATTTGATTAAAACAGAAAATGTCACTTAAAAAACTATCAGATACCAGGTGGATGCAAGTATTAGTTTGAAAAAAAACTTGATTGAAGCAATTAATGTCTTTTATCAAAGAAAAAATCTATTACAAAATCAGAAGCTAACGGGCTATAATTAAAACTAGAAACAGCTAAATGGCCCCATAATGTGGCCATTATAGCTGTCTTGAAACAGCTATAATGGCCACATTATGGGGCGATATACTCGAAAGATTCAACAAAACTAGTAAACAATTGAAGTCAGCTGAGATTGATTTAGAAACCGTTGTAAGTTTATACAAATCTTTAATTCGATATGTATTAGATTTAAGGAGTATGTTTGATATCTATGAAGAGTGAGCAATTAATAGTGGGACACAAAACATATCGATAAATGCTCAAAAGAAAAAGAAAACTAACTGCAGATAAAAAAAGAGAAGTAGAAACAAGTTTTGAAATTCGAGACAATTTAAGAATTAATACATTTTATGCTATTATTGATAAACTTCATTCTGAACTAGAAAGAAGAAAATTGTGCTATGATGAAGCCAACAAAAAGTTTAACTTTTTATTTCAAATAATAAAACTATCGCCATCAGAAGTTTACAAAAAAGCAGAAATACTTCAAAATGTATATAAAAATGAGAGAGAGAAAAATTTTTCCCTCCATGGTTTGATATTTTTTCCAACTGGTTTTAAAAACTTGAGACTTATTTTTACGGAAGTAAATATTATGTTTAAGCTTTGACCAAATAACTCTCCATATATAGAGAAATGGCGGTTGATAAAATTTTTTTTTAATTAGAGGAGTAAATGTGTATGATATACAAAATGATTTTAATGTAAAAGACGTTGTTAGCCATTTATCTGAACTGAAAAATAATAATGCAGAAGACTGGTGGACCCCAGCCTTAAAATTTAAATAGAATTATGCTAAAAAAGGTAAAAATGACATACTCTGGGTCGGCGTTAAATATTCAACTTTTTTAGGTATTTCAGGAGATTTAATTTCAATGTATGATGAAACTCATTTGTAAAACTTATTTGTAAAAATGGCATAGAAAAAAAAAGGTCAATGATTTTAATTCAAAAAAGTAATAATAATATAATGAGTAATTATTATGCAGCCATTTCTCTTTTGAATGATGCCTTTGTTAGTGAAACAAAGCAATTCTTTAGGCGTGGTGAAGAGTATTTCGAAAGGGCAAGAAAAAATAATCATGTAAAAAATATAGCTTATCCTACGAAAGCGGGTGATGTACTTATTACTACGCAAATATTAGAAGAAATAGTAAAATGTTTTTCATCAGGTTGTCAAACGCAAGGTTTTTACTAAGTATGGACAAAATAAAATTTTATGATAAAAAACTTTACTTATGATAAAAACTTTACTTATGATAAAAACTTTACTTATGATAAAAACTTTAGTGCAAGAAAAAATAAGATATAAACTAGCAAAAAATTTCAAATCAAAATATTGAAAATTTTATTTAGAAGGAATGTAAGATTATTGTAATCGTAAATTTTGGTAGTGTTTTTATAACCCAGTGGGCACGCGTTGTCCGGGTACGTCTCACGAACGTCTAAACGTCTGTAAGACGTCCCCCGGACGACACATGCCCATTGGGACGCTCTATGGGAATTTCATTTCCACTTTATGCTCCCCTAAATATTCACTAGACTTAATGTGCGGTTTGCACATTAAATAGAAAAGTTTTTGGTGAATATGTGAAAACCTTGAGTGGGTATAAACGAGATGGAATTCGAAAATGTTTACGTAGATTTGTGGGTGAAACAGTAGCTTAGGAAAATCTTCCATTTAAGTTATAAAAAAAAATCTTTATACTAATGGATTATTTTATTATACTAATATAAGGATTGCAGAAAAAAGTTAAAAAAATAACTCAAATTTCCATCCATAAAGTAAAACCAGATGAACTTCAAAAACACCAGAGCTTGTCATGAAATTAACCAACGAAATTTTTGATTATTACTCTAATTATCATATTAAATACTATTTACGCAAAGAATTAAGAAAACTAGATATACCAGAGGATATTGTAAACTTAGCAAAAAGTGAAGAAGTGAACAAGGCTTGAGCAGTTTATAAGAGAGAATAGAGAGCTAAAAAATATTTATTTAAAAAGATAGTTAGAGACAACCATTAAATAAAGCAGCTTATAAAAGAGCAAAAAAATAGGTAACTTAAATTTTTAATTAGAGAAAGGTATATAATAAAATGGACTCCATAGTAGAGAAATCTCTTTCAGATCTTAAAGATCTGCATTGTGAAAAAGCTATTTCAATGCAAAACTACCTCTCAGATATCAGTTGAGAGAGTAACCAGTTGAGCTAAAAAAGCAATCAACTTTAAAAAAGAAATCAAAAAAACTAGAAAAACCAATACCTCTTCCTGGAGCCTCTTTAAAGATTGAAGAACCCCCAAAATTGAAACCGTCTATAAAAGAACTCAATAAATGGTTTAGAGACTATATTTCACAATGGGGTGCAAAAACAATATTACTCGATTTTGAACTCAGCAAAGAAAATAGCCAGCTTACAGATTATGTAGCTAAACTACCACAAAGCCATAGATTTGAGTTTGACGCGCCTGTATTTATAAATGAAATGGTACTAAAAATTAAGGAGTTGATAGAAACTAAAATCAAAAAAGGTGGGCAAAAAGTGACACAGATTTTAGTTGCCAAACTAGAAAAAACCGTATTTAACGAATCTTCTAAAACTATAAAACAGGCTGTTTGCCTCCGTAATAAATGCGAAAAATATAGATAACCAATGCTTTGAGTGGGCTATCCTTAGCGCGTTATAACCAGCAGATTCTTCTGGGAAAAAGCAAGCAAACCGCACATTAAAGTCTAGTGAATGTTTAGGGGAGCTTAATTTTGATCGTATTAAATTTTCAGTTAAGGAAAGCGATATTGCTAAGTTTGGGGGTCAAAATCCTACAATTTCAGTAAACATTCTTGGGTGGGATAAAGGGTATATCCACTTTACAATAGTGATCAAAAAGATAAAATAGATATTGACCTCTAGGTAGTATAAAGCTGCAAAACCCCCTTGTCGTCGATGCCTCCATGTATTCAGTACAACTGACTTATTGAAAGCTCATCGCAATGATTGTCTTGGGATGGGGGAAAAGGCGCAGCGCACAGTGATGCCGGAATAGGGTAAGGACAATATTTTATAATTTAATAATTATCACAATCAGATGCAAGTGTCTCACGTTATTTATGCTGACTTAAAATGTTTGAATATTCTAGTAGAAGGAGCGCAAAGCAAACCAGCTAAACGATGCTACGATGGAGTTCTTAATAACAATAAAGTTTGCGACCATTGCCACATAACAGGGAAATACCGAGGCGCTGCTTGCAATTAATGAAATCTCTAACTCCGCATTAGGCCTGGCATAACTAAGGTTCCTATAGTGTTCCATAATTTGAGAGGTTACAACTCCTACCTAATCATACAGGCTATTGGCAAAGCTGAAGGAGGTAAAATTAGCTGCATTCAAAGCACTCTTGAGAAATACGAGACGTTTGACCACGCGCAAAATGTTTGGAACGCTTTTAAATGCAAAACGCTCAGTGACTATTACTGCATCTACCTTAAAACAGATGTAAAACTGCTAACTGACGTTTTCGAAAAATTCAGAAACACAAGTAGGACTTATGATCTTGATCCAGCTAACTACTTCAGCGCTCCAGGAATGAGTTGGGATGCGCTTTTAAAAAAACTGGAGTTCAGCTTGAACTACTTACTGATATTGACATGCACCACTTTATGGAAAAAGGGCTACGTGGCGGTATTCCATTGGCAAGCAAGCGCTTTGCAAAGGGTAACAACCCTGGATGCCCAGACTATGATGACAGTAAACCAAATTTACATACTATATATTTAGATGCAAAAAGTTTATACGGTTGGGCTATGATGCAGTCTTTCAGGTCAAGGCTTTTAGTGGTGTGAGCCTTTGACTAAAGAAGTTCTTGAAACAATAGATAATGCTCCAGTAGGATTTATTGTTAGGACTGATATTTAGTATTCAGAAGAATCGGACGACTTGCGTAATAACTGCCCTCTTGCTCTAGAGAGAATGGTGATTGATGAAGAATGGCTAAGTGAATATCAGGAAAAAATATTTAGAAAACTTGACTTAAAAATTACTAAATGAAAAAAGCTTGTACCCAATCTACGAAACAAAGAAAAATATATCGTACATTATCGACATCTGAATCTATACCAATCATTTGGAGTGCAAGTTACTAATATTTTTAGAGCTATAAAGTTTAGACAGGAGCGGTAGGTGTTTCCTTCTATTCAGATAAACACTGATTTGGGGACTAAAGCTACTACAACTTTCGTAAAGGACTTCTTTAAACTCATAAACAAAAGTGCGTTTAACAAAATAATGGAAAACCTAAGAAAGCGCATACGTGTAGTTCGTGAGAACGAAGAAGATTGGTTAAGAAAACTTGTTGCTGATGCTGCTTACCTAAGTCATAAAATACTCGATGGTAATCTTACAGCCATCTATAGTATAAAACCTAGACTAAAATTAAATTGACCGATATATGTTAGCCAAGCTGTTTTAGATCTCAGCAAACACTTAATGTATGAGTTCTAGTACAACCAGATTAAATCAAAATAAAACCAAAAAGCACAGCTGCTCTACTCTGTCACCAACAGCTTATATTACAAGTGGAGACTGAAGATATTTTCAAAGAGAATTATGAACGTTATGGCTTTAATGAGTATCCGAAAGATCATGCTTTAACGAGACTAATAAAAAAGTCCTCGGTGAATTCAAGAACGAGTCCAATGGCCACCTCATCCAAGAATTTTTTACCTTAAGACCTAAAATGTTTTCTGTTCAAAACTTTTTTCAGTAAGTGTGCAATTATAACGTTCAACGATGGATGTTCTCAATAAGTTCCAGCTGCAGCTCGCATGATCTAGACCTTTTTTTTCAAGAAGTTTTGCAGTAACCCCTTTAATTTCACTTCCAGCATCAACTTAGATAAGATTGGGCAAGGTGAGAGGGTCATGCTTATTTTTTTTAGCGAAAACTTCTGAAATATTAGCAGCCGTTTTATTAGTAATAGATTCAGCGTCTTTATAGCAGCTAACCACGTCAACAACCATTAATTAAACCATTTGATGAGTTTCTATTCATTGCTCTTAGTATATAGGTAGAGGGGCAGGCATATGAATTAGTCGTATCGTTTGCTTTATAAGCCATTCGCCAGCTTTTTTGTCGGAAAATTTTGCTGCAGCTCCAAGCTTTTTAATAGCAGCAAAACCACGCCAATACCCTTCAGGCTATAGAAGTTTTAGAAAGCTCCATGATAAAGATTTATAATTAGAAAGTCATGTCTACATATATAAATGGAAGAGCTATTAAAAAATACAAAAAGCAAAGATTGAGGTGGCTAAAGATAATAAAGAAGAATTTGATAAGTATAATAGCAAGTTGTGTGGTAACAAAAGGTCACAACTCCGTGCAAGATTTGCAAGAGTTACTTGATATATACTTATATGTGCCTCACTTTGATTCAGAAATAATAAACATTTCTAATGAAATTATTATAATGACCAAACCATTACCTATTGAGGAAAAGGCAAAAACTTATGAAGCTATGAAGAATTTTTTAAAAATTAGCTTTAAACATTCGCAGTGAGAATTATATTTTATCAAATTCAATACATCTTTTGATATATTCGCTTATTATATCTTGATCAGGAGCTAAAATTTGCCGAATAGCAGAATTAGCTCTTAAAAAATTTTACCACGCATTTCTATTTACAACGTGAGCTCTTGAAGCGTTCATACCATTATTTTCAACAGCTTCTTGAGCTTCTTTATAATCCAGTTCATCTACAAGGGCATCTTTGTTCAATAATTTTACAGCACCCTTGTTCGGTAATTTTATAGCATTGAGATAATTTTCTACCATTTTGGAGAGACATTTAAATCTAGTCGTCCACTTGGTAATATCAGCATGAACACCATCATAAACAGCGAGGTTTGCATATCTATCCCATGGGTGCCCAGCGTTATGTAACAATGTTATTATTTTGTTTTTTTTTCCTGTTAGTTTTTTTCTCGCGGCTAGGCGATAATAGAATTATCCCATTCGCAGTTTTTATCCGTCAGAAATTTCACAATTTCTAATGACCCAATATGCACTGCTTTTTAAAAAGCCTTAATTTCCCAAGTATGATCAAATTTTCTGCTTGGAGGACAGCTTTGGTAAAGATACTTTACAACTTCAAATTGGTTATACCAAATTGCTTCGATAAGGTAACTTGAATCCCCTAAGAGGAGATAATCTTCTAGCATCATTTTAAAAGAGCCGAGCTCTCCTTTTCAACAAGCGAATCAGCGAGTATCTTCTTGAGGACCGCTTATGATATTGTTTTCTCTTGTTAGATTTTTACCCATCTTATTATTAACGTTGCAAAATTTCAATTAAAGATATGAAAATGTTATGTACATCAAAATGGCTCTAGCAGTAATATATTTATAAACGCGTTTTCTTAACTTAGTCAAAGCTGAGTTCAGCAGAAAAGATTGTCTTAAGCATCCATTCGATCAAGCCCATCAAGCATGGCAATCAGCAGTAACATAACGCTTAGCGGCTATCAGTTGAGCATTAATTAATGTAGGTCAGCCTGACAATCAAACTAATTTCGCTGATGCAATTGTCTTTTATAGGAATGTATTAGATGTAAATGCTGATCCTTTTTTGGTATCCCCTCTCCCTGAACCCCATTTTAACTATGTTATTTCTGAGCTTTCCGCCTTAGCAAGAGATTTTGTTCTTGTCGCTTCAAGCTTAGAAATTTTTGGTGACCATTTCAGCAAACATTTTTCTGACTATTTCAGAAAACATCATTGCTTGGAAAATGTGAGAGATAAGAGCTGGAGGTGGGCTTATTTTTTTGCATTTTAAATAAATGTATTTATATATATATGCTTATTCTTTAATATGCAAGGTCATTTATTAATTGTGGGAGCAACCAACTCGGGTAAAACAGAGTTTGTGCTTCGCCTTCTTGAGAGGAGGCCAACAGTCATTATCTTTATTGTTTGTCTAACTATCGAAAACTATCGAACATATCTAAACAGTGAAAACTATTCGTGATAAGCGGTTTCATGTCGTGCCAGCGTTTTGAATTGAAAGTGTGGTGTGCAATGTATTGTTGAGCTCATAAGTGAGGTAATGGCAGGAGACGAATTTATTTTTCTCATCAATGATTGCATTACTGAGTTTGACCTTAATAGCCGCCGATCACCTTTAGCAAAACTAGTAATTAACGGTTGTCATATAAAACTGTCTTTGGGTATTAACCCAGCGTTACAAAACTGTACCATTAATTGTAAGAGATTATTATAGTGCTATAGCTATCTTTCCATTAAAAGATTGGTCATTGTTTAAACTTATTGTAGAAGAGAATTGACAATTTATTTCAGATGAACAAGTTAACTTGATTTAAAATCATCTCAGATCTAGAGAATATGCTGCTTTGATACATGTCATTAATCACGCTCAAGAAAGAGTAGAATTGCAATAATTTTAACTTATATAAATTCGTTTTTGTATGGAATACTTATCACAAGTTTAGTGTTATCATGTATTTAGAGAAAAAAGACATTACGCTATGTAAGAAAAAAAACACTGGAAAGCGTTTTAGAAGATTTAATGGTTTTGGATGAAGTTGAAGTGTTATATTGTGAAGAAGATAGTTCTATCAAACTTTATCGATCACGTCTAGCTGCTGCTGTTTTAGAAGGAAACAGTGTAAAGCTTCTTGGACGGCGGTTAACATATCAAGAGTTATCAGAAATGACGCCTGAGCAAATAACCAGTCTTTATTCCCAATATACAGAAAGAATGGGGCGTTGGATGGGAAATTCAATTTTGAAAATGGCTGTGAAGACGCATGTCGGGTTCACTAAAAAAATTTTTTCAGTTGGTAATCATGAAACTCTTATGGAGGATTTCGATAATAATCTTGTCCTTCAGCAAGCTTTATGTATTCTTGCAGGAGAAATCTACCACCGTTTTTGGTTAGCAATTGCTTTAACAACAATAAATCATGTTGATAAAACACAACCGCCTTGGACTGTTAAGCAGCAATCTGAGCAAGTGATTAGTTCTCCTGAACAATCTGCAATCCGAGCAAGTGGTTAGCTCTCCTGGTTGGAAATCCTGAGCAACCAATTGAAAATAGTTACGTAAATACTTAATAAAAAAATGGAGGAAGACAAGTAGTCAGATGTAAAAATGAAATCAGAAAAAAGAGTAAGGGCTGGGCAGATATCTGCTGCAAAGCGAAAAGAGAAACAAGCTGCGTTTCTAAATGATCTTGAAAAAAGTAAAAAAGAATTTTTGTAAAAAAAGAAGAGGTTGAAAAAAGGTTGAAAAAAAGAAAAAATCCAAGTAATGGATTTATCTCCATATTTATTTGTAAGAGTAGGGATTCTTGGGGTAATCTACCTTTTAATAAAATCTAAAGCTACTCCTCCGCTTGTAGCTATTCCTCTTGCACCTGAACCGATAAAAATACCTGTTCAACCTAAAAGAGATTGTTGGAGTGTTTGTTAGACATCGTCCAATATCTTGTACATTTTCTGGACCATTATAAATTACATGCTGGCTTATTTTTTTGCATTTCTGCGTCAACTTGCCTGAAAAATTTTTAATATTTTTCTTCGAGAACTTGAAAATCGTCAGCTATCAGCTTGCCATCAATAAGCACGCGAGATTCTTGAACAAAAGAAGCAGCTTTTGCAGCAAATGTGAATAACATGTGAAAGCGTTTGCTGCTGCTGTTATATATTTTTTGCATTAAACCAAACATTGCAGAGGTAACTTCACATGAAGCACTAGTTGCAGCTAGCGTAATACTCACAGGAGCAGCAACAGCAGTAAAAGCATTAGAACCTGCAACAACCCCTAATAAAGTCCAAATTTATCACAAGTGGTAGCAGCAATAGATAAACGTTTTGAAACGTTTATAAGTTTCATGATTTTATTGCGAAAGTTGTCTGAAATAGTTGTAATACGCTGAATCCATGTTAACGCTATAAGGAAACGCCATGTGCTTGGATTTTCTGCCATTTGCTGTAATGGTATTTCAGCCAGCACTGGGTATAATAGTTTTTCCATAATTATTTATATACTCTGCTTATTCTTTAATTTACAGCAAGGCTTCAGTCTAGTTTTGAAAACAATAAAAGTTTCAGAGAAAGTAGTTGCTGTTCCATCAGGTTTATAAAACTTGAACTAAAGTTGGTCAATTACATTATAAGGTTGAATAGTGTGCCAACTCAAATTATTTAGTTCCCAAACTTGGTAAGTACTCAATCCCTCAATTTCGAAGCGCATAGTTTCAAGTATTCGTTTTGGAGATCCTTGATAAGTTGCAGTGTTGCTTGCTAATTTGTCACATTCCAAAAGACCAATCAAAATGCTCGGAGATCCTATTCCTGCTTGCCATACTAAACGTTTCAAACCAATCTCTGAATAGATTGACGTCATTTACGGAATTGTTAATGTGTATGTTACAGTTGAGTTGCTAGTCCAGTAAACTGTATGCGTTTGAGACATTTTGTATTTTATTACAATATATATCTTTAATAGGTAAGGGCATAATAAATTGCAATACCTATGCCCTCTGCTTCAACAAGAGCTGTAAGCTCCTCTCTATGGTTGTTGGTGTCAATATATATATATATATATATATATATATATATATATATATATATATATATATATATATATATATATATATATATCTGTTAGTTTTATTTCCGTTGGTTTTGTGTCTGTTGGTTTTGTTTCTGTTGGTTTTATTTCTGTAGGGCCAAATTTTATTTTTTTTAACTTCATTTAAGACTAAAATCTGTTGCAGCTTCCAAAAGCTTGTTCTTATACTCTTTTGTTGTGTTTTTGAACCTGAATCTAACGTCAATAAATAAAGACCTCGAGCTATAGTAAAGTTAAGATTTGAATTTGTATTATTTAATATGCTTTGATACCGGCTAATATCATCACTAAGATTTTTAGGGCGCGTAATATAAGTTTCACGAGCATTTACAAATTCGTATTGTGCTTCTTTAGCTGCTGAATTTGTACCAACAGTAGATGGCCTAACAGCCAGCTGAGCGCTTATAACACAGATTGTGTATGCTCGTATGCTATTTGATAATGCTCTAACCCCTGCAGAAGTAAATCCCTCCGTACTCTCTGGAATGTATTCTGCTGAATGATTTATTACTTGAATTGCTACTGTTTTCTTATCTTGAGCAAAACGCCTCTCGTCAAACCCACGTCTGCAACTCCATTTCAAAAACATTAAACTCAGTCAAATTTTGTTGTAGTAATTTAATATGGTAATATAAGACCTAGCCACCAAAAAATGCGCCTCACCGTGTAATAAACATGAAATCTGTAAATAATATGTAAATATAACTGTAAATAATATATAAATCTAAAAATAGTCTATAAATATAAGGATTTGTACAATAAAGCATAAGTGTAGACTATAAATAAAGACAATAAACAATAAAGCATAAGTGTAGCAATATGCCGTAGCTAATGATACAGCAAAATTTAAAATATTTATATAAGTAATACTGCTTGATGGTTCTACCAAAGTCTGCGTTGGATGCATTACTTCCGGATATAAATAGGTAATATTTAAAAATATTTCTGTATGCACGCGATATGAAAAGTTTGCGTTAACATAGGAGAAACCGGGGCTAGTTGGCCGCAGGAGTAAGTTTACGAACTGCGTTTATCTTTTATCAGAAACTGACAAAAATTACACAGAATCTTCCTAATTTACCTTTTCATCATTCACTATAGTATTGTCAGAATTCGCGTATGCGCATGGGAAATAATAAGATTTATGCATTTTTTGGGCAAAAACGTAACTTTTGGAACATCGCTTCCTTTTTACTTTACAAAGAAAATAGTTGGTCGTATGAAAAAAAAATTGTAAAAGTTCCAGTCACAATTAGTTTACTATATCCGGTCAGACTTTTTTTCAAAGTTACCGTTTTTCAGAATCTATAGACTGTTTATTAAAAAAAAGGCTTTCAGGGTAAGTTGGCAAAATTTTCACGGAGTAAGTTGGCTCATAGCATTTACTATGGAAAAAAAAAGTATTTTTATAAAATTAATTTTTTTTTTTTAATTTTTAACAATATTGAAAAAATTTATTCTTACAAAAAAATTTAAAAAAATTTTTTTTAGGTTTTTTTTTCACAGATAAAAAGCGGGCTACTGTTTTGGCTGTTAAACGGACTAATGTTTGGTACCAGATAAAAGTAATATTAAATTTTGGGATAAAATTGTTGCCAAATTATTAGTAAAAAAATTTCTATTACTTTTGCACTTAGTAGTACATTAATAATCATTTTTATAGTTTGCGTCAACTTACCCCGTGGTGGGGTAAGTTGGCGCAATTTTTTTTTGAGGGCCCGAAAAGGCCCCAAGAATTTATTTTGTAAATGAATGAAAATTTTATAAGTTACCCAAATTCATACTCTTTAAGACTTTAATATTTTCAAAAAAATGTACTGTTACAGAGCTCATAGTGTAAAAACCGAGCTAACTAACCCCGGTCTCCCCAATATCACAGAAATTTCAAGATCAGCAATTGTTATAGGACAGCGTGATACACCTTTTGTTGGAGTAGGTGGTTTGTCAATTTGCTTAACGTCTTGTATTGATAAAATTATACTTGGTAAACGCTCTACAGGTTCATACCTAAAGCTTGGATTAAACTCTGGAGTTGAGTAGTAATGCTTGTCTCCTCCAAGATATAAATCATCTGACCCTGCTACAAGTATGTTTGTTAAAACTGGATAGCTAATGTACTTGCCTAGTTGACTGTTTATATTAATATTAAATGTTTTGCAAAAACAAGTTCAACTCTTTGCTGTAAAGTAAGCCTGTTATAATAAAATAATATTTTTTATTCACTTAATTAAGTTTTTTTAATTGTTACATTGTGTATTTGTACAAAAGTTTATAAAATTTGAATCTTAAAATAGAAAAATATATTTTGTTTATATTAGCTAGAACTTTCAAAGTTAGTTGTTCACAAAAAATACGTCTAAAGACGTCTTTTATATGTCTCAGGCGTCTTGAGACATAAAAAATAAAATTACGATATCCAACAGACGTCTGAAAAACAATCACATATATCAAATATAGTTCAGTTAGGATACTATATTTCAGACATCGTTTAAACTTAACAACTCGTAAATTAAATATACAACTATCATTAAAATTTGTACTCAATTTGACCAATATAAATAACAAATAAATTTGAAAAAAAAAATCAATTTCTAACCAGTAATTGAAGAGATATTTTAAATGGTAAATTCTAGGCACAACTGAAGAAGAAAAATGAGCAGAAATGACCAGATCACAAGAAGTCAAATAGTCGGTCTATCAAAAGATAACGCAAAAAGTCAACGAGAACTAAAAGGATTGTGTTTCATTATGCTGTGTCAAAACAACGCTAAAATCTACAAATTGAATGACGTTAAAGATTCACCAAGGTTTGGCAGTTTGTTAAAACTTAATTCTAGGGATCAAAGCGTATTGTATCAAAGGGTCTGGAAAGATTCTAAAACTAGCCACTAAGAACAATCAGCTGAGTGGCTAGTTACGTTAGTATTAGTTATAACACAGTTAGTAGACGTCTTAATAAAAAAAGTGTAGAATGCTATGCTCCTGCCAGAATACAGCTTTTATGGGTAGCAGATAGAATTAAAAGATATAAGTGGTGTAAGGAAAAACTTCACTAGTCAGTAGAAGATTTTTCTAAGATCCTTTTTAGCAATGAGTCAAATTTCGAGGTGGTTAATTGTAAATCAAGAATTATTGTAAAAAAATTAGCTTCAAAAAAAATGTAAGAAAATATTTTGTGTGCCAAGAGTACAAAGTGATGGCAATTCCATTGGTATATGGGGATGCACTTATGATTAAGGGTGCGGTATAATTAAAAAAAGACTTCGGAATATATGCTAGATCACTTTGTGAATCTAGCATATATTCCGAACAACAGAACGAAGCAACGACAAATTTATCCAACTCGATGAAAAAATGGTTTTCAAGTCGACACGTACTGGTATTCAAAATACTGAATTATATATCGACTGTATATTTTTGTATACTGACTGTATATTTTTGACACATTTTTTTATTATTGTTTTTGATCTGATTTTCTTTTTTGATTGATTTTAATACCAAAATGTATATATATATATATATATATATATATGTATATATATATATATATATATATATATATATATATATATATATATTTGTAATTTTTTATTCATTTTTTTATACAAAGCTTTCTAAATAAAACTAAAAAAAAATCCGACCTCATTTTTGAATGTTTTAAAAAGTTTGAAAATAATTTAAGTAATCGGTACAAAAAATTTGTGGGCTAATTTTTTTGAAGGCCACTGCTTATAAATATAAATATAAGCTGTTAATTAATAAATAGTTGCAATAAGAAAGAATGATATAATCGAAAGTTAGGAAAATATATTAAGTAATATTGAGTATATTGTAATAGTGTAAGTAATGTTCAGAGTTCATATATATAATATATAAATAGTATAGTAAGTTCAACGTTAAATAAAAAAAAATATTTTGTAACCGTTTTATAACATAGCAACCATCTCACAGACTAATATGAGATTATATAAATTTCATTATGATGTTTTTAGCCTATGGTTCTATCTATGACAGTCTTATCAAGTTATGGAAAGTAAACATTTTCAAAAGTTTTTTTTTGTAAAGTACCGTATCAAAAAAAAGTTGTTGCGTATTATCTACCACTTATTGAACAAAACTTAACAAAAATTGAAAATTTTCAGAAAGAAGTCTAGGTCAGTGAAAAAACAGAAAATGTAAAAACGAAGCAAATATTTTTTGCAATGCAAAAAAAAATTTTGGCCGATAAATTAAAAAAAAAGAGAGACATAAATATGTCCGTTATTAACTCAACAAAATAGTAAAACTGCCCTCCAAACAAAGCGCACAAAGAATTTATTTTTAGTTATTAAGGTGAACCAAAAGTTTTATGTAAGAGTTAAAATAGATTTTTACTCACAACTTACTTCAACTAGTATACGTTGTAAAATCAATTTAAAAAAAGTCCACCTCTGACACACGTGTTTAGAAAATGCGCGCAACTTTATTTAAAAAAAAAAAACCAATCTGGCTTTTTGTTTTAATTTCCTTAATAATACATGGATTTAAACATTCCATACTTCACCACTTTAGCTACAATCAACAGAAACGAAAACGTTATGGCGAAATTGAATTCAAGTTTAACTGCGATGGATTGGCTTCCTCAAATGTCAGTTGGGGGAGCCATAAAAAATAATGTTTCTCAAGCAAATATACAAGAAAACGACAAATTAACTTCTTATCGATTACCTGGTGGACAGTTTGACGTGCATGCAAAATATGACCCTAGCATATCTTATGGAAAATCAAAACCTCCATATAGTTATGCAAATATTATCACGTTTGCTATTAACTCATCAGAAAAAGGCAAAATGACTTTAGCTGAAATTTATCAGTGGATTTCTGAAAGCTTTCCTTACTACAACGAATCCAGCTCAGGTTGGAAGGTAAAATCTTTATTTTAAATAATAAACTAAAAGTTAAATATATTAATACAAATTGAAGTTGTTGTCAGTTAGTTTTAATAAAGGTATTTAAAAGTAAATTTTGTTGTTATGCAATTAAGTTAATATCTTGTTAAAAATGTTTTAGTTATTCTAATATTTTTATGTTTGCTATTAATTCATCAGAAAAATTTAGTTTTATGTTAGTTAATATGTTACAAATAATAATACAAACATTTTAAGATATATAAATTGTCATATTGTAAATTATATATATATATATATATATATATATATATATATATATATATATATATATATATATATATATATATATATATATATATATATATATATATTTATATATATATATTTATATATATATATATATATATATATATATATATATATATATATATATATATATATATATATATATATATATATATATATATATATATATATATATATATATATATATAACCCCTAACTGGTTGTCAGAAAGTTTTTCCATATTTTGTTGACAAAAAGTAAAAAATAAAATACAAGACCAGAATTTTTTTTTTTATTACTTAATAGACTGCCTGCCCCAACCAAACCTCAATCGATGTAGCAGCTCTCCCTTACGAGTAAGGCTATTTGTCAGTTGATGTAGCAGCACTCCGTCGCGAGTCAGGCTATTTGTCAGTCGATGTAGCAGCACTTTGTTGCAAGTTAGGCTATAAGATAGTCGATGTAGCAACACTCCGTGCATGATTTACAGTAAAAAATATAAAAATAAAAACATTTTAATAAAAAAAATTAAAATAAAAACATTGTTTATTCTATTAAAAACATTCAGAATATTTTCAAAACATTCAGAATATTTTTAAACACATTTTGGTCAATTAAATTTGCATTTTTCCAGTTTTTTTAAAAAACAATTAATTTGTAATTAAATTAATTAATTTAACTTTCTGACAACACGCAAATGTTGGATGAAAGTCAAAAGTAATTAAAAGTGACATATTTGTTGGTATAAGAATCATTTTTTTCCTTCCGTACTCCCAAATGCAACAATCTATAGAACTATATATATATATATATATATATATATATATATATATATATATATATATATATATATATATATATATATATATATATATATATTTACTGGTAAACAACTGTAAAATGTGACATCTGTAACACCCTTAAAACTGTGCTAATTTTTTTTTTCATGTGAGGGTATATTTGTTGCACTATTATTATTATTTTTTTCTATATACTTATATTTTCTTGCCAGATCAATAAAGTTCTTTGTATGTGAAAAAAAAAAATTTTTTTTATTCCTAATTTTTGTCCTTGCATACCTGGAGCTGGTCCACATACATTGATTGATGAAGTTTAATTAAGTTTATCAATTGTTAGTAAATCTATTTCATTAGCTGTTTTAGAAATACTTATTAGCATTTCCTCTGGTGGTATTGCGAGATGACATTTGTAGCATGTTTTTTTATTTTACATCTTTGAAAAGTGCTTAAATTCCTAAATTGAAAATTATTAAAAATCAGCCATTTGACAAAAAGTCATGAAGTTTCAGATACAGAATTTTGATAACAAAAAATTTTAACAATGTAACGATGACAATGTTTTTAACGATGTGGCCAAATTTTGAGTTTTATTTAACTTAAAATACCACAACGATATTTTATTATATTTTATTGATATTTAAATAAATTAATATCTCACTATTAGTTCAACAATAATGACAATAAAATTTCTGTGAACAAATTCTCCTCACTTGATGTAAAGTTTTTTTTTTTACATCCTCAGGCTGAGAAGGTTGCTACTTTTAAGGTGAATAAATCATTTATATTTTTTGTTTTAAATTGTTGTTAAAGCTTTTTACTTTACTATTTGAAAACATAAATCTTGACTAACAAGTTTACGGCACAGAGAAACAGCTTGATTATTGTATCCATAAATATGCACCAATTTTGGTTGTATTGCAAGGTTTCTAGTACAGCTTTTTTTTTAAATAAAGTTTGGCATTTAGTAAAAAAATGGTTTATAAAGACGAGAAGATAGAAAAGTAAAATAAGACACAGTTTTTCACAGGAAGACGTGCATTTGGTCATTTATACGACTACGCAAAAAATAATTTGTTTTGATGATTTGACCAGGGCTTTTGACATATTTCCAAAATTTAAAAATGCGCTACTAAATCTTACTTAAACTTATCTAAAAAAAACTTTAAAAAAGAAAAAAAAATCTAAACGGAAGAGAAAATGAAAAAAATGCTTAACTAAAGCTAAAACACAAAAAAATTTTATCTACAAATGTAATAAATAAAGTGTTATATCTAATATGTAAAATAAATACAATGTTTTATGTAACATAATATATTATATCAGGTAGAACATTGTATTTATACATATATATATATCTTTTTTGCATTTATTTTATATATTAGATAGAACATTTTATTTATTACATTTTTAGATGGAACAAGATAATACTGAGGAGACGATATATATAACTCAACTAAAACAAAACTCATCAAACTAAAATGCCTTGTCTATTTAATTTACAAATTAAAAGACCATTACATTTTTTGTTTTAACATTTGTACTTTGGTTTTTGTCTTTTAAATATGTTTCAAAAGATTAACATTTATCATAAAAAATACATAATTATATATATAAAAAAAAAGCAGTTTATCAATACTTATTACAAAAATTCATTAAAAGTGTTTTGTTACTTCATTAAAAAGCATTTCGTTAATATAAAAGGATTTAAGATCAAACTTATTTAATTGTAACAGCTTTCTAAAATATTTGTCTTCTTTTTTTTTTCAACAAAATTTTATTTATTTTCAAATGTTTTAACTTTAATTATTCTTATATTTAAATTCGTTAAAGAGACTTTTGTTGTCATAGAATGTCATCGTTTATAAAAACAAAACAACTTTTTATTTTTAATAACGTTTATTATAAAAAATGCACACGTAAACAATTTATATATTATAATTTCAAAAAATATATACAACTGCCAATTATACTTAAAAAAAAAAAACATTATCAGTAAATTGTTACTTTATTTAAAAGCGTTTCGCTAATATAAAAACATTTGTTAAAATTTTTGATGTAATTTAACTTATGGTATAATTCAGAATATTTTTTATTCAGCGCGTTTTTTCAATGTTTTTTGAAATAGCTGCGGTCAAATCATCAAAACAAAATGTAAGTTGCCTGGTCATATAAAGAGGTGCATCTCTTTATATAACCAAGTACACCTCTTCCTGTGAAAGATTGAAGACAGCATTTTTTTTTTATATACTCGATGCAAAAATGTGAGTTATAATAAAAATCACCTAAAACTGTTAATTTGTGTAATTTGTTATTATTATTATTAATATTATTGTTATTACTATTATTTTTGTTTTATTATCATTACTATTATTATTATTATTATTATTATTATTATTATTATTATTATTATTATTATTATTAGTATTAGTATTTGTAATAGAAATATTATATTAGTGTTATTATTACTTTTAATAATTGGCTAGTTTCTTATTGTTATGTGACAACAATTAACAAAATAATCATGTTTAAAGTAATTATGTTTAATCCTTTTTTTAAAAAACCTAGAGTTCTATTTACAAACAGAAAATGTTTATTTAAGTTTTGTTTGTTACTTATTTCATTTTGTTTTATTTTATTTATTTTCGTTTTTTTTTTTTACTATTTTTTGTTTTATTTTTTATACATACATTGACTGATATAAATAGAAAGAGCATGCAATGAGCGAATATACTCAGGATTTGAGTTAAGGTTGGCAATCTTAATGCCAACCCTAACCATACCTTTTCCCCCCAATATATATGCACTCTGCATTTTCTCCCTATTTAATTTAGTTGACAATGTGCTCATTTGTTTCATTGCAAAAATATCAACTAAATATCATTCACATTCTAAAGTACTATTCACTTGGTAAAATGGCGTTCAATTGTTAAAATCCCATTACTAGTAGTAAAATACCAAAGTTTATAAAGTAACTAACAAGATAAATTTTACTAGTAAAATACAACGTGAAATGACAATTACATTACAAGGTAAAATGACAATTCCATGTTGTAAAATGCCATGATTGATTTTTAATTATTGTGAAATTTTCTTTATAGACAATTTTCAAAATTTTCTTTTAAAAGATATCAAGCACACTATAACTGTAGGCAAGCCATTTGATAAGGAACTACCTAACTTTGTAAAAACTAAGTACCTGCTAACTGAAAAAGTGTTAAACCTTTATTTAAGAATAACTTTAGCAGTAAACACATACCTACTGTAACATCAACAATTACTACTATTCTTTTGTTTTTATTATAAAGATTGTATCATTATCATGGTAATTTTTTAATGCTATCACCAGTTGTTAAAAAGACATTTTTGCAATAAAAGTTTGGTATTTCTGTGTATAAATTTTAAAAGCTATATATAAAAAAAAACTTAAAACTTTAAATCGCATACCTCTTGTTGTAACTAGTTGTATAGTATTATTTGTGCATGATTGGCTTAAACATTTTCAGCTTGAAAATAAAGTCATGGTTAAAAACCTTGTGAGTATTATAAAATTATAAATTTATGCTGAGTGATATGAAATGTGTTATAACTTTAAAAAGGACATTACTAATTAAAATCAATGAAAAATGGAAAAGTTTCATTACAATCAGATAACTTTTAATAAATTAAAATTTGACTGAAATAACTTTTAGAAGTACCATAGGTGTACCCTTATGTTATACATTTATACGTTTTTAAACTTCAAAGATCATTTGAATGAAAGGACAACTCAACAATGGTTCTTTGTGTTTCAAAGACAGTAATTTTAAAATAAAAGATATGGATGGTTTTTAAGGTCAGTGGTATTAAATAAGAGTAATTTATACCAAATTTCATAGTTATTTGTCAAACTACTATATAGTTGTTAAGCTTTTAGATCTAACTGCTCAACTAAATTTGTAACAGGAATATTCAAAATCAAATTTAAATAGTTCTCATTCCTTTGATAGATTGTCTTATTTTTAAGATAATTTGTAGGTTATAAACAGGATTGTCATCACCTTCAATTGAAATTGATTAAAATCACTTTTCATATTTTTTTTATATAAGTTTTACTTATAAAAAAGTTATGAAAAATGTCATGTTTTTTTTTTTGTTTATTTCTATTAATAACTCTATTTAAATGTTTTTAGTTTATTGTTAAAGTTAAGAGTGTAATTTTTTTACTTCAGAAAACAATTAGCTTACAATTGTCTTTTCTTGGACATAGTTAAATTAGAGATAAATTGTTAGAGATGTTCAGATAAGTAAAATAAAAGCTAAAATAAATAAAGATCTTGGTTTAAAGACTTTTAACGATCTGGTTTTGAAAAACCTTAGCTGAGCTACTATGTTACAGTTTTTTGTTCTAAGTTTTATCAATAAACTCTTTTTTGTTTTTTCGTTTTAATTCTGTTGAGCCATACCATTAATCTAAACATGTAACATTTACATGCTTGAACAAAATATGAATATTTGGTTCAAAGCAAGCAAAAAATTATTTGTTGAATTTGTAAAATTTGTATTTAACAAAAATCTTGATTTTGTATAAATTTTAGTAGCATATTGTCACAAGTTTTATTTATTAAAAAAAAAAAGTTGTGAAATTTAACTTAAGTTGATAATGATAATATGCAACAATAGGTTTGTGAGCTTCATGCCCCTTTAAAATGGTAATTAATTTTAGAATTTATAAACATCTTATTATACAGTCTGGTATTTAATTGATTTTAATAAACATTTAATTGGTTATTTGGTATTTAATTGGTTTTAATAAACAAATAATTTATTTTCTATAAATATAAAGCATTTTTTATTCAAAAATTGTTTTTTACTTCAACTTTTTTTACATTCTGTAAAATCGGTCACTGAAGCTTTGAACATTCATATCTCAGGTGTAAATAAATGTTTTTTTAAATTTTTTTTTCTGAATACAGAAAACTATATTGTTAATTTATTATTGTAAAAATAAAATAATAAAAAATAAAAACTAGCATTAGATATTTTATTTCAAATGAGAACAGTTTGACTGAACTTTCAATATTATCTCATAAGTTTGACTGAACTTTCAATCTCATAAGTTTGGTCACTATGTACGTTCCTATTAACACATCACAATATTAAAAATTTAACATTTTTATTTCTGAAACTCAGCACACTATTGCTAAATTTCAGAAATAAAAATCAGAACAGCTAGTTTGACTGAACTTTCAATATTATCTCATAAGTTTGGTTTCTATATACATTCCTATCAACACATGGCAGTAAGACAAATTTAACAATACAATAACATATTGCATCACAAATTTAAGACTTTATTAACACATAACAATAACCTTGCAATATCACAAATAACATATTGCATCACAAATTTAAGACTTTATTAACACATAACAATAACCTTGCAATATCACAAATTTAACATCAAAAATTATAAAAACTAGTTTTCTAATGCTGTTTTATAATAAAACTATAAAACTAAATCAAACTCAATTTAAAAAAAAAGAAGTTTTTTTTAATTAACAACTGATAACTTATTCTTTTGATTTATTAAAAAGCAAAAATCAAAAATTATTTTTCACATTCTTCACAATCAACATTTTACAACGTTCCTGCGAATTGCTGTTTTTAGTGTTTAATGACGCGATAGTTGTAATCCAAAGTTATAGTATTTTAAAATTTCACTGGTTTTGAAGGAAAAGAGTACTTATTATTTGAAAATCAAAAACTTTTTTTAATTATTTTTGATCATTTTATTCAATACTTTGCTTATTTTAGATTTCAATAGTATGCATATTTTTAAAACTATTATTTTGCAAACAAATTATTTTAGCAGATTTCAAATAAATGTTATCATTTTTAAATGATATTTATGTACAAAGTGTCAACAAATATTATTAGAAAAAAAATTTTATGAAAATTGAAATTCACATGCATTTTTGAGGAAAATTTATTCTGCATTAAGAGGAAAATGTTTTCTGGATATTTCAATCAAACAATTTTCCGGATTTTTATTGCGGAAATAGATCTGAATCATCCATGTGTTTAGGATTTGGATATTTTTTTATGTTTTGAACAATTTTAAAACACTCTAATGTCTGTTAATACAGTTAGACAGTTTTAGTTCTTGGAATTGATTTCACTATTTATGTACATGTTAAACTATTTAAGGTACACATTAAGCGATTTTGGTTAAGCAACTTTTTATCATTTTTTAACTTTTAAATTAATCTATAAACGGTTATAAATGAAGTAATAAATTTTACAAAAATCTGCTTAGGGATTGTTCATGTTATGCAAAAGTTGTGAACTTGCGCAGTTCATAAAATGGACAACTTTTTGCTTATTCCGCAAATTGATTGATAACCTTGCACATTTCACGGAACAAGCAATTGTTTGAGCATTATATAAATTGTGCAACTATAATACTGTGCATTTCATGAAATGCGTGTGGTACTTACTAAAATGTCTACTTGTTTTAGTTATAATCGAAAAAAGTAAGATGTACCAAAAAATTGAAGAGAAAAGAGTAGTAGGTTTAATCACTAATCCACTGCAAGTGGATTATTGATTAAACCTACCTGAGCTTAAAGCTTACCTGATAATAGTTATAAATTTATTTTACATTATCAAGAGCATCTGGCTAAATTCCATTTACTTAGACCATTGAACTCAAAAACTGCAATAAAAGTTGCTCAAAATTTATTGAACATTTTTCTTGAATATCTTGAATATCTCCGCATGTCTTGCAATCTGATAATATGAGAGAATTTACTGCTGGAATTATACAAGAGCTTTCTACTCTCTGGCCTGGTTTAATATTGGTAAATGGAAGACTTAGACATCCTCAGTCACAAGGCTCTGTTGAAAGAAGTAATGCTACTCTGAAAGATTCTCTTATAGCTTGGATGAGAGATAATAAGTCATCTGTTTGGAGTGTAGGAATAAAATTTGTTCAGTGGAATATGAACACTATGTTTCACAAAACAATAAAAATGGAGCCATATAAAGCTCTTTTTGAAATCATACTAACGATTGGATTGGGTACAAATCTTCCATTAGAGCTCCTCCATCGAATTCGTTCAGGAATAAATGAAGACGATCTTAAAGAAATTCTAAGCCAACCAGTCATGTTTGAAGAAATTATAAACCAACCAAACAAATCGTTTGAAGTTTTGCATTCAAATCTAGAATATTATAATCACAACTCGCCAAAAAGTATTAAAAATAGTGAAGAGGTTCATGTTCTGGATAATAATTTAGGCATTTGTGAAAATCTAGCAATTGAGCTTAGCTGTTTTCCTGTTCCTAAAGAAAACACCCAGCTAAATCAGTTAGTTGATGTTTTTGATTCAGACAAAGAAAATCTCCATCCAGCTAATAATTTAAGAATAGTTGCCAGTGAAAATATGGAAAAAGCTGCTAAAACTATGATTAAGAAAGCCAACAAAAATCTTCCCCCTGTTATTTTTAAAGAAAATGAAAGTTTGCATGTAAAAAATTTTTTCTATAAGAAAGAAAGTTGCTGATCTTATCAAGCTCCTCTAGCAATGTCCTAACACGTGAATATTGATGCATACATTGTTACCTTAACTATATTTTTTATGATTTGAAATTTTCCATATTTTTGAAGATAAACCATAAAGTTCTACTCAGAAATTATAATTTTTTACGTTTATTAATAAATGAATAATTATTAATAAAGAAAGAATGTTGTCTCTTTAATGCGCAGTCTTAACTAATTAAAGTACATTAATAACTTGAGTATCTCTATCATGACACGCACAGAAATTGGTGGTTGTGTAAAGGTTTTTGTATCATCTTTAGATAGATGAAGAGGTGATCCTGCTAATCTTACTGGTGTTATATTAGATATTAAAGATGGGAATTATAAAGTTGGCACAACTGGTGGTATAATTTATCTTTGGCTGGATAGAAACTGCTTTAAAAGTGTTTCATTTATAGGATTAACAGCTAGTGAAGTGCCAACTGAAGTACTGAGTATCTGATCTTTAGTGTGTAAACTTTCTATTGGTCATGGCCAAGGTTATAAAAAATGCACTTGGAAATCACGATGTGACAGTAAAAAATCCTCTTGTTTTTTTTGGTGTGCAATTCTTCCTGCCATCCAAGTAGTTCATGTGACAATTATTGATAAAAATGTTTTATAGAAATATATATATATTTTTTTGGAATTTTCTTTATAATTTTGAGATTATTTTTTTTCACCTTTTTTATTTTTTATCACGTTTGTTAAAAGATTAACTTTGTTTTATTTATTTGTGTATTCTTTAAATACATATTTAAAAAAATCAATAACTGAGATAGTGAGATTTACTTGAAAATTATGAGAATTTAAAAAATATTTAGTTTTCAGAAAATAGACTCAAACAATAGCCATGCTATTTTAGGTTAAACTATTTTAATTCATTTTTGTAAGGCATTGTCTGAGAGAAGGCCAGGTATAATTTGGAAAGGTTTCAAAATTGTTTAAATTTTGAAAGACTTTAAACTGTTAGGGGAAAATCACATAGATGATTAAGCCTATAAAATAAACGCTAAAATTTTGTGCTAGGGTATCCTAACTATTTTGTGCTAAACTTTTGTGCAAGGTAACCTAAAACTGCGTTGACCTTGAGTATGGCATGAAAAGTAAAGGTTATTTGGCCTTCACTCTCGAGTCCTTAATACACAGGAGGGAGGTCAGAGAATTTTAGTCCAGATCTAATAAACAGTGGGGTAGGAATAAAAAAAGGGGGGGGGGATTTTACACTGGGGGTCTTAATAAGCTTAGGGTGGGTGGGAAAATTGTCAAAAAATTAATAAATGTGTCCTCCCCCTTCTATTAAAGGCTCAAGAGTACTATGGGAAAAAAAATCCAACTTTTTAGAAATGGAATATCCCCCAAATTTATAACTAAGTGCGAAATTTCATTATTATGTGAAAATATCCTTAAATAAAGTCATTGTTTCCTAGTTTTTGTTTAGTGTTCTCCATTCCAAAATTCTTTAAAAAATGGGGCATTTGGAAAGTTTGAATCAACTGAATAAACAATGCTATTTCTTTATCTTTATTTACATGAGATAGTTTAAAAAAAAACAAAGTGCACAGGAAATGCGTAGTATTATAGTTGCGCATTTTATGTAATGTACAAATGATTGCACGTTCCGTGAAAATTTTTTTTTAGTTTAAAATCTAGAGATGACTTTCTTTTAATTAAAAGAGTATCTGACAAAACCAAAAAACTGAATAAACAATGCTATTTCTTTATCTTTATTTACATGAGATAGTTTAAAAAAAAACAAAGTGCACAGGAAATGCGTAGTATTATAGTTGCGCATTTTATGTAATGTACAAATGATTGCACGTTCCGTGAAAATTTTTTTTTAGTTTAAAATCTAGAGATGACTTTCTTTTAATTAAAAGAGTATCTGACAAAACCAAAAAACTGAATAAACAATGCTATTTCTTTATCTTTATTTACATGAGATAGTTTAAAAAAAAACAAAGTGCACAGGAAATGCGTAGTATTATAGTTGCGCATTTTATGTAATGTACAAATGATTGCACGTTCCGTGAAAATTTTTTTTTAGTTTAAAATCTAGAGATGACTTTCTTTTAATTAAAAGAGTATCTGACAAAACCAAAAAACTGAATAAACAATGCTATTTCTTTATCTTTATTTACATGAGATAGTTTAAAAAAAAATAAAGTGCACAGGAAATGCGTAGTATTATAGTTGCGCATTTTATGTAATGTACAAATGATTGCACGTTCCGTGAAAATTTTTTTTTAGTTTTAAATCTAGAGATGACTTTCTTTTAATTAAAAGAGTATCTGACAAAACCAAAACCCTCAGTTGATGTATCTATGTATGTTGATTGTAAAATCAACATATAGATACATCAACTGAGGTATATGCGCTGCACATAAACTGCAATGCGTTGCGCCTACGGCTGTAACAGTTTATGTGCAGTGCACATTCTGTGCTTTGATTTTATATGGTCCAAGTGCAGAACTTTATTTTGTTGGTGCACAAAAGTGTGCAGCATTAAAAACAACCTTTGTGTATTGACTAAAAAAAAAATTTCACTAAGAGATGAACTTCGAACCTTTGCTTTACTAGCCTGAAGCAAAATCTTTTCAGCCACTAGCAGTGCTTGTTGTGATAAAATTATATTTATGAAATATTTTTTTTGCATGTGTATATTGAAAGAATAGCTATTTAAAGTTTGGATCATGTTTAGGATAGAGATTTTAATTTATTCAATTTCACACAGAACTATTGGGGTAAAAAAAAATTTACCAGACTGAAAAGTACTAATTAATTAACTCAAAGAAGCTCAGAAAATTATAGACATTATATTTAAAATTGTTTTAAAACATTTTTTATGAGGGAGGGTTACAAAAATGTTGCATAATATGAAGGGGGGGAGCAATAAAATGTTACAATGCATTATGAGGGAGGGGGTCGAAAAATGTCAAAAAATTGCATGATCCTAATTTATGGGCAACCCCTAAACCTTTCGATGACGATTATGTAAGAAAATTTGTTACAAAAGTTTGGGTGACAATTAAGTTGGACATAAGTGCTATTTTATTTTTATTTTTTTTGTTATTCACCTCCTTAAGGCCGAGAAAGGCTTAAATAGGCTTGGTTATAACCCTCTCTCAACTCTATAACTCTGAAACACGAACCTTGAGAAACAAGGCCGCTGCACAGAGAAACAAGTTGAGCGCGGTACTACCAGGGGCGTGGTGGGGATCGAACTTGAAACCTCTCGCTTATGAAGCAAGCGCTTTACCACTACACCACTACCACATTTACATTTACAAATGAAATAAATTTAGATAAAATTAAAAAGCTAACCTTTTTATCAAAATATTTAGTTTAGTAGTTAACAACAATTTTTTTTTTTGTATACGAAGTTATTAAATAAAGTGTAAACAAAAATCCATAAAATATTTGTAATAAAAAGCTTTTATGTATTATCTTGCAATTACAAGAATATTTATTTATACAAGTTTCAAAGCAATAAAAGTTTACCTTAACTTCTGTTTTATAATAAAAAGAAAAAGTTTTTATATTATCACTATTTATGATATTTTAATTTTATTTTGTTCAAAAGATTTATTTTTTGCTTGAAAAATGCAAATATTACAAGCTTGAAGAAACTGATCTGGGTTTGCTCCAAGTTCATGAAAAATTTAATAAAAATATATAATTTAATTCTGATAAAAAATATGTATATTTAAGTTTACAAAGATAATAAAGTTTTTTTCATAAAGTAAGTGAACGCGCTACGATATACATTTTTTAATACTTGTAATCTTTGCAAAACCTAAAAGTAATCTTTGAAAACCTAAAAGTAATCTTTGAAAACCTAATAGTAATCTTTAAAAACCTAAAAGTAATTTTTAAAAACCTAAAATTTTTTTCACAATACATATATATATAAAATCACTGGTAAAGTAATTAGTAAGAGTTTTTATTTTTGCAATAAGTTATTTTTATTTATTATTCACTAAATTTTTAAAAATAAAAATCATTTTTTTATTGCTAAGCCGCAATTAGAAATTTTAAGAAATAATAACTAAAAAAATTTAACATTTATACAAAAGTTGAAAAAAGAAAGAAATTTGTTTATACTTTTTTACAAACATTTAAAATAAGTAATATTAAATTTAATATTTAGTATTAAAAAAAAATTTAGAGAAACTAAGCATTCCATAATAGCATTTCTACATTTTTTTTGTTAATTTAAGTAATTTTTTAATTGCCTTTATTTATTTAGCTGTAGTTTGAAAAATGTCTTGATAAAATAAAAATAAAAAGATTTTTTCATTCAAGTCACTCACTAATGTGTTAAGCATTTTTTTTTTAAATATCACTTCCAACAAGGCTGCAAACAACCATTATTAGAGTTAGAAGTTACTGGAAAAAAATAAGATGTTTATAGAGCAAGATAATGATTGACAGATAACTTAAAAGATTGCAAATTATACGAATCATGATAGCAAGATAATAAAAGCAAATTCCAAAGAAGTGATGTTCAAAAACTAGATGAGTAAGAATTTTCAGAGCACTTAGGAACAGTCAAAGTAAAAGGATAAGACTTAATTGAATGACGAGTAACATGAGAATGAATTTTAGTAGATGGTACAAGAAGCGCTAGCTTTTTAAAGCAGTGCCCATTGTAATATTTGTAGAGAAGAGAAAGAGAAACAACATTATGATGATATGATAATGATTAGAGGTTGACTGCAAGAGCAGGTCCAACTATGTTTATAATGCGTATTTGCACCTTGTCTAAAAGAGAAAGGGCATCATCGGAAGATCCACCCCAGATATGGCAACATTATTCCATACAAGGATTGATTTGAAATTTATTAAGATAAAGAATAGAATTCGGAGTAAGAAAGTGATGAGCACAATAATGAGATGCAACCTTAGCAGATGCAAATTTTGCAATGGATTTGATATATGGTTTCCAAGAAAGATCGGAAGTAAGAGTTAAACCTAGAAGATGAAGGGTAGGTGTTTAATCAAGTACATTACCCTTCATAAATATAGGAAGGTCTATATTATTGCGATAAAGATAAGCTGAAAAATGTTTTCAGCCAATCTTTATTGCAATTTTTATCTAAGTTAAAGTTCACCAGCCACTGGGAGCCCCATGCTGTAGCAGAAGTGAGATCCTTTGAGCTCAAATGCCCCCTCCAAGCAATCAGTGAGTGTTGTCTTCTTATCAAGACAAGAATAAATGGTAGTCATCAGTGAATAATGCCACCTTAGATATGAGAAGTTCTGGGAGATCCTTAATGTAAATTAAAACAAGTATAAGGCCAAGGATAGAACTTTGAGGAACACCTGGAGTTAGAAATGTTAAGAGTGATAGCCTTAACCTCTTCACATCTATCTAATGCATGATTGGTTATTACTGTTAACAAATCAGCAGTAGGACGAGAAGATCAAAATCCATATTGATGATCAGAAAGTAAGTTATTAGATTAAAGATGAGAGATTAAGTTTTTGTTAATTAAAGACTCAAAAACCTTGCTTATGATAGGAAGAAGACTAATAGAACGGTAGTTAGACAAGTCGGATCGCTCTCCAGAATCTTTGAAAGTAGGGATAACAGACGCCGCTTTCCAACAGGCTGGAAAACCAGAGTCTGATAAGCACTTGTTATATAGTTTTGAAAGTATAGGCGACAGCTCTGGAGAACACTTCTGCAAGACTACAACAGGTATGTTGTCAGGACCACATGCTGCAGAAGAGTCTAAGCAGGAAATCACTTAAGATACAGAAGCTGGCGTGACACAAATGTTAAGCAATAGATCGGGTAGGATGTGTTAATGGAATCAAGAGATGAGATTGATTAAAAGAGATTTTTACAGAGTTTAAAAGAAGGCCTGCAAATTACTTTTCTTAAATAAAAATTTTTATGAAATATATCTATATGATGAATATTCTTTTTTATGAAATATTTTTATATAGGCGTTTGAAAGTTTTTTCTCTTGAGTTTTGATTTCTACAAATATTTTTTGTTGTTGTTGATAATTGTCAATATTTATTGATGGCTGTGTACAGTTTTCACTATTGTTATTTACCACAAGCATTATTATGCTGGGACAATTTTAAAACTAAATTTCTTTACTATTTCAAATAAATTAAAAGTGACAAAAGGAACATTATATTTAAGTGACAAAAGGAAAACTATATTTAAGTGACAAAAGGAACACTATATTTAAGTGACAAAAGGAACACTATATTTAAGTGACAAAAGGAACACTATATTTAAGTGACAAAAGGAACACTATATTTAAGTGACAAAAGGAACACCATATTTAAGTGACAAAAGGAACACTATATTTAAGTGACAAAAGGAACACTATATTTAAGTGACAAAAGGAACACTATATTTAAGTGACAAAAGGAACACTATATTTAAGTGACAAAAGGAACACCATATTTAAGTGACAAAAGGAACACTATATTTAAGTGACAAAAGGAACACTATATTTAAGTGACAAAAGGAACACTATATTTAAGTGACAAAAGGAACACTATATTTAAGTGACAAAAGGAACACTATATTTAAGTGACAAAAGGAACACTATATTTAAGTGACAAAAGGAACACTATATTTAAGTGACAAAAGGAACACTATATTTAAGTGACAAAAGGAACACTATATTTAAGTGACAAAAGGAACACTATATTTAAGTGACAAAAGGAACACTATATTTAAGTGACAAAAGGAACACTATATTTAAGTGACAAAAGGAACACTATATTTAAGTGACAAAAGGAACACTATATTTAAGTGACAAAAGGAACACTATATTTAAGTGACAAAAGGAACACTATATTTAAGTGACAAAAGGAACACTATATTTAAGTGACAAAAGGAACACTATATTTAAGTGACAAAAGGAACACTATATTTAAGTGACAAAAGGAACACTATATTTAAGTGACAAAAGGAACACTATATTTAAGTGACAAAAGGAACACTATATTTAAGTGACAAAAGGAACACTATATTTAAGTGACAAAAGGAACACTATATTTAAGTGACAAAAGGAACACTATATTTAAGTGACAAAAGGAACACTATATTTAAGTGACAAAAGGAACACTATATTTAAGTGACAAAAGGAACACTATATTTAAGTGACAAAAGGAACACTATATTTAAGTGACAAAAGGAACACTATATTTAAGTGACAAAAGGAACACTATATTTAAGTGACAAAAGGAACACTATATTTAAGTGACAAAAGGAACACTATATTTAAGTGACAAAAGGAACACTATATTTAAGTGACAAAAGGAACACTATATTTAAGTGACAAAAGGAACACTATATTTAAGTGACAAAAGGAACACTATATTTAAGTGACAAAAGGAACACTATATTTAAGTGACAAAAGGAACACTATATTTAAGTGACAAAAGGAACACTATATTTAAGTGACAAAAGGAACACTATATTTAAGTGACAAAAGGAACACTATATTTAAGTGACAAAAGGAACACTATATTTAAGTGACAAAAGGAACACTATATTTAAGTGACAAAAGGAACACTATATTTAAGTGACAAAAGGAACACTATATTTAAGTGACAAAAGGAACACTATATTTAAGTGACAAAAGGAACACTATATTTAAGTGACAAAAGGAACACTATATTTAAGTGACAAAAGGAACACTATATTTAAGTGACAAAAGGAACACTATATTTAAGTGACAAAAGGAACACTATATTTAAGTGACAAAAGGAACACTATATTTAAGTGACAAAAGGAACACTATATTTAAGTGACAAAAGGAACACTATATTTAAGTGACAAAAGAAACACTATATTTAAGTGACAAAAGGAACACTATATTTAAGTGACAAAAGGAACACTATATTTAAGTGACAAAAGGAACACTATATTTAAGTGACAAAAGGAACACTATATTTAAGTGACAAAAGGAACACTATATTTAAGTGACAAAAGGAACACTATATTTAAGTGACAAAAGGAACACTATATTTAAGTGACAAAAGAAACACTATATTTAAGTGACAAAAGGAACACTATATTTAAGTGACAAAAGGAACACTATATTTAAGTGACAAAAGGAACACTATATTTAAGTGACAAAAGGAACACTATATTTAAATTCGAAATAAAATAGTTAAAATAAAAACAAACAAAAAATTTTGTTTTTTTTCAAATTCTAATAAAATATTTGAAATTAAACAAGCGTTTTATTTAAATTCTGGACAATTTAAATTCAAAAACAACAACAGCAAAACAAACGTTTTATTTAAATTCTAAATAAAATATTTAAAAGGAAAGTGGAAATAAACTTTTAATTTACATTCCTTATAAAGTCATTATAAATTAAGTGGATGTTCTATTTAAATTCTAAATATGAATCTTATTTTAAGTTACAAAAAAAAGATGTCAAAATCTTTTTAAATAAAAAAGTTTTTGTGCAATAATTAATAGTAAAAGTTCAAAACTAAATTGAAGTCATGACATGTTTTTATAATTTTACAAAATTAGGTTAGGTGTCACTTATATAGTTGAAAACTAGTCATTGGAGTGGCACCTAAATGTAGGGCCAGCTTGCCATTGGATTGTTTTATTTTGTTGATTTTAAATATTAATAGTTTAATGTTTATTTTGTTAATGATTGTTTTGAGGTTGGTAGATTAATTTTGAGATTTTTGGAAAAACACCTATATAGCACAAAATTTATATGGTTAAATGAAACTATTTTTAAATTTTATTCAATCATATAAGGTTATCTCAATTCTTAGTTTATCGTTTATTTTGGAATTTTTTATTTGACCTTTTGGAAGTTGATAGATGAATTTTGAGTTGTATTCTGAATTTTGTAAAGCCTCCATAGGGTGGAAGGAAATTTTAAAAAACATTTTTATTTTGTGACCTGACAGATAATTTTGATGCAATAGTTCTGCGGATCCCTTTTATAATGTTAGGTGGGTTAATGAAAACGGATATAATTTAAATGATTATCAGGTTTATAATATGATTGAAAAACTTGTTGCTCAGATTTATTGTTTCATTAAAATAACTGACAATTTTAATATGAAGATAACTGACAATTTTAAGATGGAGATAACTGACGACTTAAGATAGAGATAACTGACAACTTAAGATGGAGATAACTGACAACTTAAGATAGAGATAACTGACAATTTTAAGATGGAGATAACTAACAATTTTAAGGTGGAGATGCTCAGATTTAACTAAGATGATTATTGATAAAAATTACATTAATATAATTGATAATTTTATGATGAGATAAGTAGTTTGTTTGTCTATTTCTTGACATAAAACGCTTTTTGATTATCTCTATTTCTTCGAAAATTGCAAGCTTTTTGTCGTAATGTAATTTAAAATTCTCATTACTGTAATACTGAAAACCTTTTAAAAGTATCTAGTGTTATTTGTGTACAAAAAGTTTAATTTTCAACTTATCATTTGTTTTAAATAAAATAATACTTTGCTAGTTCTTTTTATCTTCTTTTTTTTTTCAATGTTAATTCAACTCCCCAAGGCTGAGAAGGCCACTATAGTGGAAGAGGAGGGTACTATAGTTATGGTTACAACTCTCTCTCAACTCTATAACTCCGAAACACCAACTTTGATGAACAAGTGCTATGAGTAGAAACGAGTTGACCGCAGTAATACCAGGGATGTAGTGGGGATCAAACTCGGAAGTTCTTGCTTATGAGGCGAGCACTCTACCAACTACACCACTACTGCATAAAACTACCACAACACCACTACTGCATGCTTGATAACTCAAACATTCATTAAAATGAACTATTTTCTTTGTTCTTTAAAGGTTTGAATTTTCAGGAGGATACTATATATATATATATATATATATATATATATATATATATATATATATATATATATATATATATATATATATATATATATATATATATATATATATATATATTTCCTTCATCTTAAAATTGTCAGTTATCTCTATCTTAAGTCGTCAGTTATCTCCATCTTAAAATTATCAGTTATCTTCATCTTAAAATTATATATATATATATATATATATATATATATATATATATATATATATATATATATATATTCACACAAATACATATACATATATAATTTTGGTTTTCATTAATAGTTAATAATCTTAATTTGAGTTATTAGTAGAAGATGATCTTAATTTAAATAAATAATTACTTAGATTAGGAGATCTTTTTTTAAGTTAGCAAGATAGTTTAGAAAACACTTAAGTTTAAATGAAATTTTCTTTAATGTTGTAGTTTAAACTCAGTTCAACTTAACTAAAAATTATTTGCAAAAGTCTTTATGTTTTTATTGTTTGTAATTTTTTTTAATTTTAATTTATGACAAATATTTTGTTTAGAATTCAATACGTCATAATCTTTCTTTAAACCGATGTTTTCAAAAAGTACCTAGAACTAAGGAAGATCCCGGGAAGGTAAAGCTTTAAAATGTGGTTTAATTTTTTTTTAATAGTTATTACATTTGTTATATATAAAGCAAATCATTTTTTCCTCAGAAAAACTTGTGAAAAACTTACAAAAATATCCAATTTGGCATGTACTTTTTTGGGGGCATTTCAAAAAAGTTAAACTAGGAACACAAATTTTTAGGCATTTTGTAAGTTGTTAAATATCAAAGAATATTTGTATTTGGTCTATCCAAATATTTTAAACCATACCTAAAAAAAGTAATTTATCTGACTCATTCTCTAATTTCTTTATACATTTTTTAACATGCACTCCTTCTGTTTGCATAAAATAATTCAGAACTGTTACTATCAATACCATTAAAATTGAGGGTCTATCTTTAATTGGAGCACGGTTAACCTTAACTATATTTGGTTTTTTGAATTGTGTTCAATGGTTTGAAAGAGTATAGTTTACTTATCATTATGTATATAGTCCACCAAATCAAAAAACTCCTATTAATTATGGCAATTTTTTCGTGCCTTTTTAAACTATTACAACCATCTTTAATCCGCCATGTTTTCTGCCACAGATTTAATCCCAAAAGACAATCATAGAACAAATTTTGTTTTTAAAAATGTTGAGCATCAGAAAATTCTATCCTCAGACTATTAGACTATTTTAAATCATCAAAAGAACAGAGAAAAAGTATGCCTTTTCTGTGATCAAAAATGTCAGATGAAAATGAACAGCCAAAGCCACATTATTTTTAAATTTCGAAGCTGTTTTTTGGATTATAACATTGCTGATAACTGATATCCTAATGGATTGTTGATTGGTCCAAGGTATACTTAATGATTTTTAACTAAATAAATATTTATAAATATTTTAAAATTTTAATTTAAAAAAACCTTTGTAACCTTTTTAACAATGTAAAATTGTTGAAAATGTTTTTCCATTAGTAGTTTTGTAACTTGTTTAGATGTCAAGGAACAAATGGCTTCTCGCGTTATTAAAGAAAAGTTATGTAGTGAAAGTGGTGACATCATTTTGTTGAAGACAGGAGGTAGTAAACTAAAATTATCTATTGGATCTTGGAATATTACAAAAACAACCAATTTTACTTACAAAAATCTTCTTTGTATTCAGAATTCTCTTTCCTTAAGTAATCATCAAATAATAAAACTTGTTAATATGATAAGGTAAAATCATAATACTAATGCAAATTTAATTCTACACAATGAAATGATGCAGTTTTTGTAGCAAAATTTATTTTAAAAAATTAATAATTACAGAGTTGTTGGAAAAAAAACACGAAAGACTGTAGAACATGGACTAAAAAGCTGTGTCTCTGATTTGGATAGTTATCTTCTCTCACTATTTACCAAGAAAATATTTTATTTGAATTTAAAAACAAAGATAAAACTTTAAAATATATGAATATTACAGTTGCATACTGCAATGATGTAACTTTTTTTGTTAAACTACTCCTGGATCTTAAATGTGTAGATTCTAAAAATCAGTTGTTGAAAATTGCTGTTGACAGGAAAGTGGTTTTGTTAAATTTTGCCTAAATATAATTGATTTCAATGAAATTTTTGAAAATTACGGAAAAGTTGACGTAGATTATCTTAAAACAAAACCCACAACAGCTTTCAGATCATCATATAAAAATGGTCTTACAAAAAAATTCAAAGGTTCATCAGTAAATGCTTCGTTTCTTCTTCTAATATCTCAAGAGATCCCAGAAAGATATTTCAACATTAAAATATTATTTGAAAAGCTAAATCTTGAAAAAGTTGAGCACATTGAATATGCGACATAAAACTTAGTCAAGTTCTGACAGGGATATCTCCAAGTAGCAATTATAAATTTTCTTGACAGCTTTTAAAATGCTGTCTGCACAGCATTTTAAGAATTGTATTAATCCTGTGTTAGTACATGGGAACTCTTCTGAATTTATCATAGACAGACTTGTTTTACCGGAGCTTTATATAATGGAGAGAACAGTTAACCATGTAATTGATAACATGGAGCAGATTTGGCTGGAAATGAATATGAATGAGATTTATGAACAGTTTTGGATCTGGACTTAATGAAAGCTTTCAAACTAATATCAAATATTTAAAGCTATAAAAATTGATGTTGGAACATGGTATTACTTTACCACCAAAATTTCATGTTCAATCATTTAACAAATGATTGAACATGAAATTTCAAATATTTCAACAAACCTTAAAGGGGTTCCCAAACCTCCGAGACATGTTGTGTTCATTATTAAAGAGAATGATTTTAAAAAAATGTTTGGGCTTAATTTTTTTGATTAAAACAAAAGAATAAATAAATACCAAGAAAAAACTAACTTTTTTATTTTAGTCAAAGGATGCCTTCTCCTTTATGGTAGGCCTAAAAGTCAGCATAATATGCTCCGCAATCTACAGACTTGATAATTTATTCAAGCGTGTTTTATTCCAATGAATTTTAGTACATGGCGTAATTGACTTTTTTGTTTGTTTACATAATCTAGGTACGTGTGTAAAAATTTCAAATTATTTTTAAATCTATATATTATATAGCATTAATAAGAGCTTTAAATTAGTATTACAATGGAAATTCTACAAAAAGTTATGCCCATTTAAGTAACAAAATTTCATTATAAGGATTGCTTAAGAAAACTCCAACCAACATGAGAAATTTGCATTCGGCTCTTGGTACTTTTGTAATGATAACTTCTATTTTTAAATTGCGCGTTATTTTGTTTTTTTTTTTAATTTTAATTTAACACAGCTTTAACAAAAAATAAATATTGTTTATTTAAATAAAAAAATTATTTTTAATGACAAATAAAAAATTTTATGATAAAAATTTATAAATTATTATATTCATTACAAAATTAGCGCATATATGTTCGCTATTTATTAGAAACATTATTTTACAAATATAGGCTTTTATATTAAATATAGGCTTTTATATTAAATGAATAAATACATATTACCATAGCACAATCATTTTAAATAGAAAAGCCATATGTCCTGGAAAATAAATATGTAACTTATTACTGCATATGCTAATCTATAAGAATAATCTTACCATTTTAATGTTTACTTGTTAAAAATTAGCATTCATGGAAGCATAAGTCTAACTTTCAGCTTTCATGCTGAGAAAACCTTGCAATTATAAAATGTATTAGACTTTTTGAATTACTGAAAAAACCCAATAAAAAAAATTGAAAAGGAATTTAAGTTCTAAGTTAAAAAAAATCAAAATAACTTCTGATTTATAACACATTGTGCCCTTAAAACAGAAACACCAACCGAACCAAATAAAAACTTCTATGTTTGTTACCTGAAATAGAATAGATGTGATATATAAAAACAACAAAAAAAGAAACACTGATTCCAGGGTATACTGATTGATTTAAATTACTTAACACTGACATCTCAACATCCATGCAGGCAAAGATCTAGTATTTTGAGTAGAAACAGTATGTCAGGAGCTAAGTAATTAGCATAAGTCAAATAGTAAATGAGCTTTGGTTTCCCATAGCACATTGCAACCAAGTCAACCCTGGTTGTTAAATGTCTGTAACAAACCCGACTACCTGAAATAAGATCTGACATAAACAAATAATGAATGAAAGAATTAGAAGAAAACAAGAAACTTACCATCTGTAAATGAAATCTATTAATGAAACTAAATAAATTACATTATTATCTAAAATAACATATATCTTATTAAAATTATATTACGCACTATTTTTTTTAATGATATGACCATATTACCACTTATGATGTCTGCGGATAGTTAATATTTGCCCAGCTCATACTCTACAGCATCATCATCCTCAATCTCATTTGGTTTCCAATAAGAAACTATATATATAGCACTGTTTCTCTTTTTAACACTAAGAAGTCTGCCATAGTTTACATCCTAGCCTGATATTACACCTAGCTCACCCATCATAGCCAGTGCGTTCACCAATTTTTTGGAGATGTGGCACACTATTTGTAGAAACTTGGCACACAAGCATGTCATAGATAAGCAACCTAATATCTGCTGAGTAGATTTTTTCATTTTTGGTGGCTGTTTTTACTTGATGCATTTGCTCCACCTTCTCTTGTAAAACCAGTATTTCATTTTTCAGCACAAGAATTACAACATTTTTGTCAGCAAGTTGTTGGTATAACATAACAAGTTGATGATATAACAACTTTATGATAAGAGAACTTGTTTTCAATGAATTTTAGATGTTGTTTCAAACAATAAATTTTGTTTTGAATTTTTTTTAACTTGAATTTGCCTAATCTTTTAACTCTCTTAAATCCTCTTAATGCTTTCTTTTCATAAAATAATTTTTTTTCTGGGGCTCAACTGATCCCATCTCAATTTAAATAGTAGTGGTTTCTGAGAAGTGGTCATTAAAGTAGGACCAGGTAAAGAAGATAATTGGTGATCACTATTTAACAATTTAATAAAACAGTGTTGCGTTGAGAAGATAATGATGAAGAACCCGAAACAGTGTTAATTGAGTTCGCTGTTGACTGCAAGGATTGTGTTGTAGCTAAAGTTGTTATTTGGCATGCAAAAACCATGTTGCAGATATCAATGAAAAGGTTTGAACTTTTCAAAAAATTGCGTGCATATAACTTGGATGTATTCACTAGATGCACAATCTGGTTTTGACAAATTTTGAAGTTAAAAAGCTTATTGACTAGTTCTTCAGTATTTTTAAATGATTCGCTGTTGGTTGCGAATATATACAAAACATATCCATTCAATGTTTAATTGAGCAGGCAATGCAAAGTTACAAGCTAAATAACTTTTACCATAAAATAAACGCCTACTCTTTTTGGGGCTCATGATTCACTTAAATAAAACAGCTATAATCATTCACTTAAATAAAACAGCTATAATCATTCACTTAAATAAAACAGCTTTAATCATTCACTTAAATAAAACAGCTATAATCATTCACTTAAATAAAACAGCTATAATCATTCACTTAAATAAAACAGCTATAATCACTCACTTAAATAAAACAGCTATAATCATTCACTTAGCTACTAATCATAACCACTATATAAAAAAATTGCTTAAATGCACATAAAAAAATAACTATTTGAAATATTTAACATACATTAAAAGTATGTTGTTAAGTATGTTGTTAATAATTTCTACTTGATAAGTTCATAAAGTAACCTATGTGGTAATAGGTTCATAAAATAACATGTACCAATTAAGTGGACATTTGAATAATATATTTCAAATGTATGTACATTAAAAGTATATTATTAATAATCTTCACTTAACTAGTTTAAAAGCCTTTTCTACTAGTATTATTGGTATAAATATACACATTATTATTAAATGACTTATACCAATTTCCACTTAATTTATAAAGTTAACTTATCATAAGGTAACTTTATAAATTAGATGGAAATTGGTATTAATGCTAGCAAAAAAAAGTTCTATTTTTTTAACAAACTATTATTGCATTACTTTAAAGAAATTTATGTAAACACTCACCATTTTTTTTTTAAATGAAAAGTCAATAATACTAAATGCTCATAACCGTGACACATGCACCCCCCGAGCCGCCATAAAAAACATAATATTGGGTACCTCCAGTGAGTGCAAAAATAGAATAGAAGCAAAAGTGCAATTATTTTTATTTGAAACTTAGCATTTATGTAGAAAATAGATGTAAAAAATTAAATGAACATATAGGAGAGAACCTTAATGAATGGGACAGTTTTCGTAAAATGCATTTTTTGAGGTTGATAAATTTGTTTAAAAATTACTTTGAAAATAGTTTGATAACTGTTAACTCTCGTACTATGATAAACAAAAACAAAAAAATTGATTCCGCATATGGGTATTGGTAAAAGAGAGTTTTATTGGACCATGGCAATTGTCCCATTCATTAAGAACTACTCATTGAATGGGACTAAAAAAATTATTGAATGGGACAAATCTAAAAAATTAATAAAGAAGAGAGGTCCTAAGTAAGTTTCAAGGCAGTCAAGCAGTAAGGGTAGTTTCTACCATTAGGGAACCCGAAAAAGCTATAAACATAGCAGAGTGTCTGCATATATTGACAAAACTAAAATAATTTTATTAAAAAATATATGTATATTAAAATTGGCTTTAATTAATTTAGTAAAACAAAAAGGGTTGTTTAAATGCTTGGATATAGTTCCCAGTATTGACACATTTCCAATAGGGAAATGAGTCATTGCCTGCAGCATCCCTATGCTAAATTATAAATTATAAATAAGTAAACAACTTTATAAAGTATCTAGTTTACTTTCAAAAAACTCAATAACAAAGCATATTAGATATTTAAAAAAATCATTTTATTTATGTTTAACCAAAATACAAAAATCAACAATTATTGCTTGTTGCAAAGTAGATAAAATAAAAACCAATAAATCAAAGAAAGTGTAGAAGATATTAACAGTCAACTTCACATAGTTCGCATTCATAATAACGCTTCTTGCTGTTATTATTACAATTACCACATATCCACCATTGACAAGTAAAACACTGAATCCAAGCAGGCCCAAAGAAATTTTTCCAGTTGCATTTGCTTATTTTACAAGTATTTTGTTGTTGTTGGTTTACGGGTGCATTTTTTACAGATGACACAATTAAAAAATCTGCATCAGAGTTTTCTGTTTCTTTCACTCTTTTGAGGTCAATTTTTTTTTTTTTTAGATTTTGTGTGTTAATCTTACCAGTTTCAAAAATTTTCATCTTATTTACTGTCTTTTCTGGAGTTTTAGTTAATATAGTACTTTTACCCTGCTGTCTTCTTTTTTTAGAATCTTTTCTTGGGGGTGCTTTAGGGTACGGATGAATGGTTTCTGGACTAACTATTTTGACTGATGATTCTGAAGAATCAACTTGTTTATTTTTTTCATATGATTGTTGATTATCTGGTTGTTTATTTTCTGGTTGCTCGACAGGAAGTGGTCTGTCACTAACACTAGATGATATGAAATCATTTTCCCCAAATATTTGTCTATTAAGTGGATAGATCCCACATTTAGAAAACACACTGCAAGCATTTTTTATTGTGAACGACATATTATATGCTGTGCATGCTAGCTGAGGTAAATTATATATGTTAATAATTCTCCCTGGATTGGAGGCCAACCATTCATTCTGAGCCAATCTAAAATAAGATTTAAAAGGACCAAACACCGAAACATCCAAAGGCTGCAATCTATGACTGCAGTGTGGTGGAAATGTTAATAAAATCAAGGAGTTTTCTTTTGCAAATGTTATTGTTTCAAATGAAATGTGGCTTTCGTGGTTATCCATTAATAACAGCACTGGATGATCCACAGATGGCTTAGCATGGGAAACAAAGCGCTTCATTGCAACTAAAAAGTTCTCACTTGTCATCCAACTGCTTTTGTTACACAGCCCTAAACTTCCTGTTGGGGCTCCGCTTATCATAAAATCCTTGTAGTTTACTCTCAGAAATATAAAGACAGGTGGAACTGTATTACCCATAGCATTCACAAAAGCTAACATTGTCACCAATGAACCTCTTTCTGCTGAAACAGTTTGTGAAACCCTCTTAGTTCCACGAGTTGAATTAATCTTTAGAGGATCTGTTACTGTTAATAATCCTGTCTCATCTGCGTTAAAAATACATTCTGGTTTAAATTTATATTTTAATTGAACTTCTAAGAAGGTATTAAAAAACATTGACACTGTATGTTCACTAAAGGCAGTTGCACGAGCAAGACTAACTTTTTCTGGCTTACGTAGTGATAATTTTGGATGTTGTATCAAAAAACTTTCCAACCATTGCTTTCCTGCCATTTTATTTTGGTGCCATGACTCTGGAATACTGTTAGAGTTTAATGCAATTCCGTACTTGTAGGCTAACTGCCTAGTTTGTAATTTAGTTAAACCATAGCACATATTTGAAGACGTATGCAAATAATCATGCATGAAATATTTTTCTATTTCCAATGTTTACAATGTGTTTATAGTCTGGCAGCTTTTGACATCTTGCCATTTTAACAGCTCTTCCTACTGCAGATTTTGATAAACTATACATTTCAGCTGCATCTCGTATGGACATACCCGTAAGAACACTTTTGACTGCATCTTCAACATCTAAAGAGTTTTTACGTATTAATTTTGTGTTTGGTTTCATCTAAAATAAAATTTGAAACTTCACAAAAAACCAAATATATGCAATATGCAAATATTTAAATACAAACATGAAATATATAATTAAAATACACACAGATATACTCACACATATATATGTATGTATATGTATGATACATATACATACATATAGTATATGATATACATACATATATATATGTGTGTGAGTGTGTGCGTGCGCGCGTGTGTGTGTGTGTGTGTGTGTGTGTGTGTGTGTGTGTGTGTGTGTGTGTGTGTGTGTGTAAATAGATATACATAAATGTATATAAATACAATAACTACAAAACAAGAATTATAAGTGTATATATATATATATATATATATATATATATATATATATATATATATATATATATGTATGTATGTATGTATGTATATATATAATATTCGCCATCTTTTTAATACTCTGTTATCAACAACATATCTAATTAAACATTTATACATATTTATACATATTATAAATATTATACATCAACAAATCTAATTAAATATTTAAAATTAATTTCATTTAATAAACTATTGATCGACTCAACTTTAAAGAATACTAAAGAAAAGATTTTAATAGAGATTTAGTTTCCTCTTAAACTATGAACACAATACTGAATTTTAGCTGTGTGACCATAACTAAGTTGCCGAAATATATTTTTCTGCTTTTTTCACATCAGGTCGTTTGGAAAAGTCCCATTCAATAATCAATACTTTGTCCCATTCAATAGGCTTCCCACTATATCCACAAATGACAGGGCAGGCTAAAAATAGAAATACCTAACCGCAAATGCTTTACAAATTTAAAAAGTAGAGACATTTGGGTGTTTAAAAATGAAGTTGCATTTTCCATAACTTTAGTAATCGCTGCAAAATCAGACACAGAAAATTGTTTTTAAAAATTACTTATTGTTCTTCAAAACACAATAACATCCAATGCCATTATGTTTAGACCATAATAGAAATAAAGATTTGGTCTGTTGAATGGTTGTGTCAAACACTTCGTACCACAAAAGTTTGGATAGCCAACTGTAGATGCTTCTATGCAAATTTCATTTTGTCCCATTCAATAATTGTCCCATTCATTAAGGTTCTCCCCTACAAAAATAAATCAACATGCCTTCGATATCAATACACTTTCAATAATTTTATTGGAATTAAAATTTTCGTTCCACAACAGGAACGAAATTTTTAATTCCAATAAAATTATTGAAAATGTTAGAACTGCAAAAAAACAACAACAGCCATATAACAATTTTTAAACCTACTTTTAAAATAAAGTCTAAGTTGGTATAAGGTTCTAAAAAATACAAGTAAAAAAACGCATCCTTACGAAATCTACGCCAAGCACACTGAAAAAGTGTCACAGATTTTTACTTTAAATCTGTGCTGTAAAAGCCAGATATGCACATACCTACATAATCGATCTATTGCGCAAACAAAAAATCAATGACGTCATGTACTGAAACTCTTGAAACATGCTTGAATAAATTATTTTTTTTCTTTTTTAATCTTTTCTGTAAAATAAATTTGTTTTTTCATTTGACCCTATTTTACTCTAGTTTAAAAATAATTTTAAATTTAAATTTTTTTATTTAACACAGCTCATCCCTTTGCTTCTTCATTTTAAACATTTCAAATTATCCCATTGCTGTTTCATTTGTTAGATATATCTAAAATTCTATCTACATGAATTTATTATTTTTTTATTTTATTTTTAGGGATCTTATTGGGCAATTGATCCTAATCCACAACCAGATGAATTTTATAATGGTAGACAGCAAAGACTCCCAAAAAAACATGAAAGGGAAAGGGTATTTTATTTTATTATTAAAAATTGTGTGAAAATTTTTTTGTTTGTGTTTTAATAGTTGAATTTTTTTATTTTCTCTTTTTTTTTTTTTTTTTTTTTGTAGAAGTGTTCACCTTATCGTAAAGAATCTTGTTCTCCTAATCAATGTGCACCAATAAAGTCTCCTCAATCTGTTTCTCCTCAACCGAGATCTCCATTGTCTAATATTTCTTCACCATCTATTCAGAGTCCATCAACAGAAACATGTATTGGTTCTTTTTCGCCTCATAGCAACTTTACTTCAAATCCTCCCGAGATTTGTTTAAGTAATACGGATGGTATCGTTGTTGAACAAAAGCGAAATTGCCCCCTTGATAATCGAGATTTTGCTGAACATTTTAATCTCGATGATTTATCAGCTTCATTTAAGAGTTTATACAAATCTGTTTTTAATCAAACAAATAATTTTAACAACCGAGTTCGCCAAAATGTGTCAACAAATCCATCTCTTACAGTTTCTTCAAATGGTATTTTTTTTTATTTTACAACAGTTTACTTTTTTATTAGTTTTAAAATTTTAGTTTTTTATATTTTAGTTTTTTATGTTATAAATTTGAACATTAGGAAGCCATTTATCTGCGTTCTCCACTGATCTGCAATCTTCAAACTCTCTTCAACCAACAATTGTACCTCATTCAACTTGTAATATGACTGATAAAGATATTTTGGAAACTATGGAAACACTGATGTCAAGTATGAATTCTGGTAATTGGAATAATATAATGCCTGATCAATTTTATGGTTTGATTGACAGCCTCCAAGGTGTTCCAGGATTAGACCAGCATGATATTGATCAACTAGAATTTTCTTACTCCAGTTATCTTAAATTTCAAGGTGCATTTGAAAGTGGCAATAGTAATTTACAACATAGTTTGCCACAATCTGCACAGTTTTCTCATCGAGTTGACTCTGATGTATTAAACTCATGTCATAGTCCATACCAAAGATCACAATCACCTCATCAAACTTCATACAATCAACAGCCACAACTTTGTTCTACACAACTTTCACAGTATTCTAAACCTTTAAGTCCGCACAGATCATATGCTAGTCCATCTCCTTTAAATTCTGGTTCCACTGTTTATGCAAGTAATATTACGTGTAATCCAAGCTTTCCTCAAAATTCATCTTTACATAAAAATGATGTTCTGCAACCTGCTGTTTTTATGAATACATTGCAAACTCCTGATGTTAGTTTAACAAACTTTGGAAACATTAACGAAAACTTAATACAACGTAATTCTAATGATATGCCAGATAATACGAGACTGAAATTCATTCACTCTCAACCTTCTACAGATAATACGAGACTGAAATTCATTCACTCTCAACCTTCTACAGATTTTTCGAAACCCAAAATATACTCTTATAGACACAATTTTCCTATTGACGACGACGATGAAGAATTCGATTGGTCGTTACTTGAATAAATCTCAATTTCTGTCATTATCCATGTTTTTTTAAACTTTTTAAAGAAAACTCAAAATTTTTTGGTACCTTTTTTTTTTTAATTTTGTATTTTTTCTATAACTTTCTCTCATTACCCAATTTTTTTTCTATACACTTAGTTTTTTAAATCATAAATCTAATATGTCCTGTTTATATAAATAAGAAAAATAGTGTGTAAGAAATAAGGAAGAAATTTAAAATTGTAAGAAATAATGTGAATGCGGAATAGTAAACTATTAAAAAAATAATGATAGTAAGTTGTTGAATTTTTTTTTCATGATTTTCAATCATGAAAAAAATATCAATTGATCACATGATGAAATCTTTCTTTTTTTATATATATATATAATGGTTATCAACATGAATAAAAAACTGTTGGAAAATTTATTTAAGGTTAAAATATTTTTTTAAAAGATTTAAAATCAGTATTTATGAGTTATTTATTATTGTAGTATTTTAGGTTGGCTTGTAAATGTTATTTTCATGGTTTTTATTTATTGCAATTTTCTCTCGTATTTTTTATGTGTTTTTTTGCTACGGATCATATTTCGTACCTATTCCTCTTGAAAAGAAAACTTATTAAAACTATAAATCGAAAAAAAATACCTATTAAATTTAGTGAATCAATTTTGAGTTTTACGCCTTTTTACGCTCTCTATTATTTTATCTTGATTTTTTAAACTAAAGAATTTGGTTAGCTTAAAATAATTTTCCCCAATTAACAACAGCTAACTGTAATCATGCTTTGAACATAGTTTTTTAAACTTTTAACAACTATATAGGTTAGTAAGGTACTGCTTGATTAAAAAAAAAGACCGAAAGTAATAAGACACCAGGCTCTGTGAGTACGATGGATGGTAAATAATTGAAATAAACTTGCCGCTTACGTTCTCTATGGAATATTTGCTACATTTTATTGTTACTAAGGTGCCTCGGGAAAACTTAAACGGTCTTATCACAGAGCACCGCAGAAGAGTATTTAACTAGGAAGTTCGCGTCTCTTTTACCAATGTCGCTTATCCAAAGTCAGTATCAAACATTGTTTCTGAGCCAGAATTCTTTCCAACGCGCCTTGGCTGCTTACTTGAGATTTTTATGTTTTTATCAGCGGAATTAAAGAAAGTCTTTAATGTAGGTTTATCACGGCGTTGATTTTTGCCCGAAAAACTTTCAACACGAATTGTTCGCGCGGCCATTACAACTAAATGTCGTTTAGACTGGAATATTTTTACGTTTGGTTCAGCCTACACTGAAATATATGCAGTTAAGTAACCAAAGTTCATGGCTCAATTGGTCAAAAGTTGAATGTTTTAATGTGATAATATGTTAAAATATAAGTTATATTTTATGTTCATGGAAGAATATATGTATTTTTACACATTCTTCGTATTATTTTAATCATGATAAATAAGTCTACGAAAAGATGCTCGATAAACCACTATGTTACCTCTTTTATACACATAGTTTTAAATTTAAAACTGATACTTGCATTATTATCTTTCTTTTTAGCTAAAGGTTTTGAAAGATAACATATATCTCAAAATATCGTTTGTTTTGTTGTTTTTTTGTAAAAATTGACATTTTTGATTTTCAATAGTGTTGTGACCAAAACTAAAAATCGTAACTAACTAAACTAAAAAAACCGTAACTAAAACTAGCCGACTAACTTTTTAGCTTAACTAAAACTAGTCGACTAACTTTTTAGTTAACTAAAATTAGTCGACCAAGTTTTTTGTTAACTAAAATTAGTCAACTAACTTCTTAGTTAATTAAAATTACCCGACTAATTTTTTAGTATAACTAAAATTAGTCAATTAATGTTTTAGTTAACTAAAGTTAGTCGACTAACTTTTTAATCTAACTAAAAATAGTCGACTATTTTTTTAGCTAATTCAAATTAGTCGACTAAATTTTTAGTCTAATTAATACTAGCATGGGTGCCGATAGCTTTTACGTCGCCTGGGACAGAAAACCAGATCGGCGCCCCTATTTCTCAAAATTTTCCTATATTTTCAGTGAAGGACCTTTTTATTTTTTAGGTACCTTCTTTTTCTTTGGCTCCCCTTAGACATCTGCCGCCTTGGACAAACTGTCCCTTTCGCCAAACTTATTCTTTTTAGTAATTTATTTTATATATTAATAATATATAAAATATATAATTAATATATCGATAAATATATAATATATTTAATACATTAATAATATATTTTTAGCAATATTTAGGGCCGCCGAGAGGAGGATGGGGGGGGGGGTAGAAAGGGACAGTTTGTCGCATGATCATTGTACCGCAAAATACCGCAAAAATAAAAAAATATCAAAACACTTTTTTTTCGGTTCCCGAAATTTAACGAGATGCCGGCGTGAAGAAGTGGGGTGGCTGGTTGTGAAGGGGTGTGACACCCTATCAATTAACTTTTATTTCATTTAGTTGGCAAATTTGACTTTTTAAGATAAGTCAGTCAGGAAATATAGACCTTTCATACCAGCTGGTCAGTAAATTATAAAAAGTGAGGACTTTTATTTTCTTTTCCAGTCAGCAACAATTTTATTGGCGCTCTTGACGTGATACCAACTTGCGCCGGCCGTGTAAGCTACAGAGGTGGTTACAACCATTTTAAAAATGAAATATCTTTAAAAATGCAATTTATTAAAAAATAAATTATTTAAGTTGGCTTTAAAATTATATAAACTCCGTAATTATGACTATTTCACAAAAATATTTTTTATAAATCTTGTTATGCATTAGTTGTAAAGAGGTTAGATCTCCAAGTATTTATTCATTTGCTTTTACGAATTGCTGTAAGTTACAATTTACAGTTGTAATTTACTAAAGCACGTGAATTTAAAGGTTTGCTTTTCAGAGTTTTTCAGGTTTTTCAAGAGAAATAGTTTTCAATTTATTATTAAACTTTATGTAATAAAAAATATAATTATATGAAACAAATTTATAAAAAATAGATGATGCAATATTTTTTATATGCTGTGTTTTGTGCGGGAACTATATTTGGATTTCCTTTCTATAACACCTCCAGTGATTTTTTGATGTAAGAACTCGTAAATTAGTTAGTTCTACATTCTTAACGCTAATATATTCATTTACGACAATTAGATTGTAAAATTTAGACAATTAAAGTTTTTTATTAAATTTATATTGTTTAATTAAATATCATGTTAAACTATTTACTTTTATTTTTATTTCAAAAATTGTAAAAAATAAATTAACTAATTATGTATTCGGTATAATTATGTATTCGGTATAGTGGCGGATTACTTGTTAGATAAACTAAGCAGTTGACTAAGGCCTGCTTAAAGAAGAGGCTCGTCATTTTAATCTGATATAAATATATACAATATACAAACATATACTGTATTAAATTTAAAAAAAAAAAAACTAAATAGCATATATTAGTTGAATATTTTTATCACTAATATTGTTTAATATAAGTAATTTTATGATTTAATTTAAACAGAAAAAAAGATTTATCAATCTAAAACTTACAAAAAAAATTTGGTAGTGATATGCCTCAATTTATGAGCCATGACATGAAATTTTCGTGGAGAAGCGGGCAAAACTACCGAAAAAAGCAAATAATAAAAAAAAAAGTTCTTTTGAAAAGATCCTCAGTTGTCATCAAATGAGGCCCTCGAAGTATCTCTGCCTAAAGCCTGAAATGCTTTAATCCGCCATTCATTCATTATGAAATTATTTTTTATTAAAATATCAGCTGTTTTAACCAAGTTATTCTGCTGAAAAACCGATTGTTATTTAATTCAGTAAAATAACATTTCGGGCAATACACGTACAGACAAAACATTTTAATTACATATTTTTCACAATATGATTTTTGGTATTTCTGAAATTTAAAAAAGTTTTAATGAATGTCTTTAAGTTGATTTGGTTGTGATAACTTCATTAGATTTCTCAACACAACAAATTTTACGGAATGTCCTTATGGAAATCTCAAAGTAATGGTTTCCTGTTTTATACTAGATAAATAGTTCTTCTAAACAATATCTATAAATTTATTTTAAGAAATTAAATTATTAAATTATGTCAAACAATAATACGTTTCTCCAAATCATAACGGTGACGAAACGAGTTTAAGTTTTTCATCCAGTCAAAAAGAAATTGAAATTGATACACAGTCCATTGAGGAAACTAATAAAACGACATACGAATATTACTCAATTGAGGAGGAAACATCAAAATAGGTACCCAATGAATGTAGTAATAACAGATCTAAAAAGTACTCAAGTAAAACATCAAAAAGTATACTAGATTACCATCTTAAACATGATCACGAAATTATAACGCCGAAAAAGAAACGAAACATGTTTGTCAAAAGAAAATAGCAATAAGATTGATAGAAGTTTTTGATATCCATTTATGTTGATAGAAAGTAATGCCTTAAAAGAATTCGTTTTTTGCTTAAATCCAAAGTACAAAGTGCCTTGCCGAAAAAAGTTAAGATCTCTTTTAACAGATTTATATCGAGAAAAAGTTGATCTTTTGAAGTCTAAATTATGTTCAATAAAAGTTTTATTTATTACTACTGATTGGTGGACGTCCTGTCAAAACTATAGTTACATATCTGCAACTGCACATTTCATTTCTGACAAAACCACTTTCATCAGTTTTTGTTTGGGATTTGCATAACTTAATGGGCGACATGAAGCAGATAATTTAAAAGACGCTTTATTGAAAATTTTAGAAAAATTCAAGGTAGATGATAAAATAAAGAGTGTAGTATCCGACAACGCCAGTAACGTACGCAACTGTTTAAATTCTTTAAAAGTTAGTTTAAACATTCAACCAATAAGATGCATGGGGCATATTTTGCAATTAGTAGTAAAAAATGTCATAGATTTAATTGAAGAAGGTGAAAATGATAGTTCATTTAAATTCTTTTTTTATTGCAAATTGTTACATTTTTTAATCATTCATTTCAACTTAATGATTTACATGTTGAAAGAAACCACACACTTCATTTGATTCAAATTGTGAAAACTCGTTGGCACTCCACGTTTCTCATGACAGAAAGAATGCTTAAACTTCACTCCTACCTAAAAGATATCTTTAATTCTAAACAGCAATACAAAGATATGAGAAAAAATTAGCTCGATGAAAATGAAACAGTTAACTTAAAAGAAACGGTAAAAGCATTAGCAAGCTTAAATCAAGTAAGTGTTTTACTTTCAGGCAATACTTATGCAACATATTCTTTAATTATTCCAAGTATAAAGTACCCTGAGAAGCAACTAAATAAGAAAAGAAGTGAAACCCCTCCTTTAATTATGCTTTTAAAATTGCATTTATTAGAATCTTTAAAAAACTTACAAAAACTCATGATTTAGAGAACAATTTATTTTTATTATGTGCCACTTTTTTATTATGTGTCACTTTTTTATTATGTGACACTTTTTTTGGATCCAAACTATAAAAGTTTTCAATTCTTTGAAAAGTATGAGAAAAAAAATGCGTGAAGGAACTTTTGTCGGATTTTTACCTGACAAATAAAGTTTGTGAAATAATTCCAGTTAAAAAGGTGACAATCAAATCAAAAAAATTTAAGTTATCATTTGACGATGAAGATGATGATTCAGGAAACGATAGTGACAAAACAATAAGTTTAGATAAAAAAAAAAAATCAGTGGTTATATAAAATCAGTATATGATCAAAATGTTTTACACTTTTAGCATCAAAATCAATATGTGTTTCCAATATTGTATTGTATTTCAACAATGATTTTATGTATACCTGCTACCAGTGCACCATGTGAGCGCCTTTTCTCTGACGCATTAAATAATTTGTATGCAAAGCGAAACAGAATAACAACTGAATGTTTTCAAATGTTGATGTTTTTGTACGAAAATTTGGAATTTTTAAATTTAGTTTAAATCTATTAAATGTAATACGGAAGTTTTTTCTTGTAATAATTATTTTTTAATTAATTTTATTGATAAGTCTTTTGTGTTATAAATCTTTACATTCGCGTTGCGAAGAGACATGGGGCAATTGTCAAGGGCGTGAAGGCTTAAATAAGCGCCAAAGAAACAAGAAAAGCAAAAAAAAAAAAAAAAAAAACAATTGTACATAAAAATATTTTTTTTAATTTACTGTAAAAAAATTATTAATTTTTACCCTGGGCTCAAAAATCCTCGTTACGCCACTGCATCTTTATATTATGTCCAACAAAGAATAGGGCGAGTTTAGTAGAGCAATTTTTAGTAAATCCAAGACATCTTATGAGCGGTGCATCAGATTTACAGAATTCTTTCACTATAAGAAAGATAGTTTAACCTGAGACCGATGCTATAAACAATGCAACGAGCTTGTCGAAAATTTTTTTTCTTTTTTTCAATTTATTCGTTTTAAACTTAAAAGTTAATTATTTTAACGTAAAAAAATGAGTAAACACGCAGTTTTCTCGCTGTTTGAGTAATAATTTGGTCATTGCTACGTAATAAACTATGTACATAAACGAAAGGAAAAAATACGTAGATTTATAATATAAGTTTGATTTATAATCCACGGATTATAAATCAAACTTATATTATAAATCTACATATTGAACAAAATATTTCAAGACTCAAACTATTGAACCACCATGGACCGCAAAAGTATTTAACTATATAAGTGAAATTTTAACTAAAAAAAGTACTTTAAATATATCATCATTTGAAATCAATTTATTTGACATCCTACGTTTGAAATAGCGTTGCAATAACTCATTTGAAAGATGATGTACGAATTAATTTAACTATGCAATAAAAGGAGAGGTTTTTAAAATCATTAACTATTTTATGCTTCTTTGTAACACAAAAAATAATCTTGAATGTTTTTGAAAAAAAAAACTTGATTTAAATCAACAGCTTAAAATCCCAAAGCCATAATAATTATTAGTGTATATATATTTTATAAAAGCTACATCTTTAAGATACAAAATGGTCCACCACATGGCCAGGATTGCCAGATTCTTTTCGGAATGTGGTAGCCATATATACATAATGAAGCGAGCGTTAAAACAATAAGAATTGCTAAAAGAGCCTTTCATCAGAAATACCAGAAATTGCGTGGATTATCTTAATTTACCATTTAATCTTTTACAGCAGCTTTGTTGAGTTTTGTGCATGCGCATAAGAGATATTGCGTTTTTTTTATTTTTTGAACTCAAAAAAAGTAGTTAACGCATTAACTTATGCATTCCAAAGAACTTTGTTCATCGTAAAACTTATTTCAAAGTTCTTAAAACGCATCTTTGTTATTTATTTGTTTACTGGTTCTTAATAGATTAAAAATGACGTAACCTGTGTAAAAAATGGCCGGAATAGTCCGAGTATTTAAAAGAAAAGTAAAATATACAGAAAACAGTTATTCAATTGGGACTAAAAGTTGTGATCATTTAAGTGAAAACGACTTTGATAAAAACATTAATGCAATCATAGTTTAACCAAAACTTACGTGACATTATTGTTAAACTTTCTCATAGAGGTGTGGTATTGGAAATAATAGTTTCAATTTTAAAAAAGAAATCTTTTTTTATAGATACTTATTCCAAATAATAATAGTAATTTTTTTACATTAATGAATATATAAATAAAACTTTTAATAATTTTTTTTCTAACAAAAAACAAACAAGTACTTAATAATGATAGATTACGCATTGCATTTTTCAAGTAATTAAAATGTAATAAACAATTTTCTGGTTTAAAAGCGACTGCAGCTACTTTATAAAATATTTTCATTATTCAACAGGTATAATTCAATACTTTTTATCTTGCAAACACTATTCAATGATTTAAATTGTGGAAATCGCATTCTTAAATGAGAATACCAAGTATTTTTTTGTATATTTTGCTAGTCTCACCAACCGACAAACAACTCTACTCTGAAAGCAATAAAAATGTTCACATATAAACGTATAAACGATTACATTCTGGGTTTATGGTAATACTCTCGCCTGCCTACAGGATCGTACCAACGAGGTGGTGGAAGTGGGTGCTGAAATTCAAAACTGAAATTTGGCATCTAAAAAAAAAAACCTTCATTGGTTAAATTAACTTTTTTAGTTGCACATATTTGTCGTTCGGTACGGCCCTGTCACCCTTATTGTAGTGTGTTGTGGTTATAATAGCCGGGGGAGAAGACACAACAATAAATATTTATAGATTGTGTGTTGTAATTGTTGTGGTGGTTACATTAAGATTTCAATAGATTGAAGGGGAGTTAATAGAGGGATAGGACTTATTGATTACTCATTTATTATTTTAAGTGCACAGAAAAAGTAATAAGTAAAAACTAGTAAAACGTAGTAGAATGCCAAATGTTTCTGCTGCTTTGTTTCTCTATTTCATATTTTAGAGTATTTTTTACCATACCATATTTTGCTTTTTTTCGGTTATTATTCCTTTTTTTCATGCATATATTTTTGGATTTTGGGGTGGTTATAAATTGTTAGGAGGGGTCGGTGTTTGGGGGGAAAAAGCGTTGGTTGGATGGAATGAATTGAAATCGAAGAGATTTTTGGTAAAAATTGGAGGTTTACTCCACCCTTGCAATAATCCATGGGAGAGTACTCATGATGTGGAATTATAACTACACACTACCTATAGAACGCGGCACATAAAAAAAAAAAAAAAAATTAGATGGTAAATAAACGTACCAAATTTAATTTGGTTGTCTAAATGGCATCTTTTTTTACATTCCGCGCCGATTGGGTGTTTTTAAACAGTTGCAACAACCTCATGGGCATTTATCTCCAAGCTGGGGAAAAATATAAATATTCAAATTAAGTTTAAAACGATTTATTTCAATAACAATTGTATTTGATAAATTTTATTTGAACTAAAAAGTTAGTCGGGTAATTTTAGTTAACTAAAAAGTTAGTCAACTAATTTTAGTTAGCTAAAAAATTAGTCGACTAATTTTAGTTAACAAAAAAATTAGTCGACTAATTTTAGTTAACAATAAAATTAGTCGACTAATTTTAGTTAACTAAAAAATTAGTCGACTAATTTTAGTTAACTAAAAAGTCAGTCGGGTAATTTTAGTTAGACTAAAAAGTTAGTCGACTAATTTTAGTTACATTAAAAAGTTAGTAGACTAATTTTTTACTTAACTAAATTTAACCTTAACTCCCACCCCTAATTTTCAAAAAGTCTTTAAACCTAAAATATTGAATTACCTTTAAAATCTAAATATGGAACAAACACACTAAGTAACTCAATAACTAAATACGGACCTAACACAGTAAGGACCATTTTGAAATTTTGTTACAAATGCAGTAAAAAATAAGTATGAGTTTACCTCTGATGTCTCTTTGTTACTTTTTGACTAATTTTCAGAAAATTAGCAGTTATTTTTTTTATAAAAAAAATTTTTTAATTTAATATAAAAAAAAAACTAATTTTTAATAATGACTTTATCTTGTATATTGAAATGTAAATTGAAAAAATGTATCTTGAAAAAAATCTTTATTTATTTGTCACTTGATATTTAAAAAATTTTTAAAAGATTTTATAGTTAATAAAACATGTCTTGTAAAAATAATATTTATTAGTTGGTATAAATAGTATATATATATAAAATAGTATGAAGAAATGTTTACAAACATCTTAACTTAAAACGTGTAACTGGCTACACATCAGTGCTGTTCATGTTTAACCGAGAAATGCAATCAGATCATTTTATAAAGTTTATGAATATTTTATTGTGTTATTTAAACATTTAATACTGCTTTTCATTTTATTTGGCTGAGATAAGCTTTGTGGGGGAAAAAAAATGAAATTTTTTGAAATTCGAAGTTTAATCTTTTTATCATTAGATCTCCATAATATATGGTAGTAATATTGTTAATATGGCAGTGATATTGTTAATATGGTATTAATATTGTTGTTAATGTCTTTTCGGAGATACGCAAACCTATTTTCGAAATATTTAAATCATCAATTAAAACAAGAACTGTACCAGATAAGTAAAAGTAGCTAAAATTGTACCTTTTTTTAAAACCTGTGAAACATTATATGAACATTATATGAACATATTGATTATATGAACATCTAATCAAAAAAAATTCTTAAATAAAAAACAACTCGGCTTTCAAGCACAGCACTCAATAGAACATGCAATTTTAGATTAAGTTAATAGCATAAGTGATTATTTTAATAAAAAGCAATTTGTATTACGAACTTTTATAGACCTATCCAAAGCATTTGACACAATTAATCATGATATCTTACTAAAAAAAAGTGGAAAAATACGAAATAAAAAATACTAGCCTTGATTGGTTAAAAAAATTATCGGTGCAAGAAACAACAATGTTTTATTTCGAACGATAACAAATATTCAAATTTACTAAAAATAAAATGCGGAGTTCCCCAAGGTTCCATTCGTGGTCCACTTTTATTTTTAATTTATATTAACAATTTTCCACAATCACTAAAAAAACTTGATGCAATAATGCTTGCTGATGACACAAATTTGTTTTATTCATCAGCATCAATTGAAAATTTATTTGAATCTGTGAAAGATGACCTTAAGAGAATTGAGACTCTAAACATTTTGGTTTAAAGTAAATAAACTATCTTTAAATACAGACAAACAAAATACATCTAGTTTCATTCTAACCAGCAAAAAAACAAAATACCAAGCATGTTACCATTACTAAAAATTGATAACATAAAAATCGAGAGAACTGAAACTATTAAACTTCTTGGTATATTTATTGACGAAACAATTTCTTGGAAAGCCCATATAAAAATATTAAATACAAAAATATCAAAAAGTATCAACATACTAAAGTAAGTAAGTTTACAAAGTCATACTTTCCCAGGAGAATCTAAAAGTTCTCTACTTTTCTTATATACAAAGTTATCTAACATATGCTAATATTGCCTGAGGAAGTACAAATAAATCTAAACTAAATTCTCTATATATACACCAGAAACACGCATCCAGATTGATTTGTAATAAAAATAAATTCACTCATGACAATCTTTTACTTAAAAACTTAAATGCTTTAAATATTAATCAAATTAACATCTACCAAAATATTTTATTTATGCTCAAATATAAGCTCGGACTTGTCCTCATTTGACTCAGACTTGACTCATTTTACTAATAATTTTTTTTCAAACCAACGCCAACAGTAAACACGAGAAACAGGAAACTTCACATTGCTCATAAAAAAAAGAACTTCTGAGATTTTCAATCGTATACCGTGGCCCCTATTTATACAACAAAATAATACCTCAAAATATAAGACTTTCAACAATTGGATGCCCTGAAGAAAAAAATTAAAAGATCTCATAATTAACAAAACCAATTTTATCGATATGTATTAAACTATAAAAATAAATAAATAAAAAAAAAATAAATAAAAACATTAAAAAAAAAAAAAAATGTAGTTAGCAATTATACATAATAAAATATTACTGAACAGTAGACCTCAAAAAGTTAATGTGCTTCATAAATTTACTTTTTAAATTTTTAGTTTGTTTTGTATTTTAAAGATTCTCTATGACAAGACTTATCTTAGTCTTCTGCAAGTTTTCTTACAACTTCATTGTATTATTATAATATATAATTATATTTTTTCTTACAACTTCATTGTATTATTATAATATATAAATATATTTTTTCTTACAACTTAATTGTATTATTATAATATACAAATATATTTTTTCAACAACAACTACAAGTAAGTTTTTAGTACCCCTGTAGTGCGACGAACTTGTGTATATTTTTTAAATGCATGGGTTAATAGCCAGTACTTAATATTATAAACCACGAATTTTTAAATTTATTATTTTAACTCGTTGTCAAACGCGCATGCGTAAAACAGCATTGTTAACGCTCATTAGATATTGTAAATATGTGTGGTGGACATTTATATAAACTAGAGACATGTAAATATTATTTGTTATTGAAATATATAATAATGATGGTTGTAAAAAAAAAAAAAAGTTATATATATATATTAACTAACATTTTTACTTTCATATTTATGTTTTGTGTTTTTTTTTCTATGATTTATTTTGTATTCATACATTTCACAGTTATGCTTTCATTAAACTTTAAAACTGTAGGCAAAAGATCTTGATTTTATTCTGCATTTTTTTTTTTGTATACTAGTATTGTAACTTCATTAAATATTATTATGAAGGATAAATATTTTACTAGAATATATCGTCAGCCGAGAACCAAGGCCGTATGTCCACATTTTGTGTTTTTTCTGTTTATAATGAAAAAATATTCAACAATTCAATCTCCAATTACAGGCCTATCTCCATATTAACATGCTTTTCAAAGTTATTAGAATACATTATGTATATAAGATTGTTTTACTTTTTAGATGTAAACAATGTTTTCTATAATAAGTAATTTGGATTTAAAAAGCCACTCTACTGATCAGGCTATTGTTCATCTTGTTCATGATATTTTAAATCATTTAATGAAAATAAATATATATTAGGTGTATTTATTGATCTCAGTAAAGCTTTTGACACTGTCGATCTTTACATTGAATTAACAAAATTAGAAAACAATGGTATTGAACATATAAATATGGCGTGGTTTAAAAGCTATTTGTCAAATAGAAAACAATACATTTCTTATAATGAAGGTAAAGCGACCAATATGAACATAACATGTGGGGTTCCTCAGGGATCAATATTAGAACCAATCCTATTTCTCATTTTTACTAATTATTTAAGCAAAGCTTGTACTGAACTAAATACAATTTTATTTGCAGATGACACAAATCTATTTTATGCGCATAATGATATAAATATTCTGTTTAAGTCAGTAGACAAAGAGCTATTAAATCTTACTGAATGGTTTAATGTAAACAAGTTATCTCTAAATGTGACAAAAACAAAATAAACTTTTTCCATCGTTTTTATGACCGAGATAAAATTCCTTTGAAACTTCCAAAACTTTGTATTGCCAATCAGGATATAAAAAGAGAAACCACTTTAAAATTTCTCGACGTGCTTCTTGATGAAAATGTGAGATGGAGAGATCACATACAATATCTCAAAAATACAATCTCAAGGAACATAGGCCTGCTATGCAGTGCTAAGCCTTTTTTAAATCCAACTTGCTTAATGCTTTAATATTACTCGTTCATTGATTGCGCTCTTAATTATGCAAACATTGCTTGGTGTAGTACAAATAAAAATAAAATAAAAAACCTATTTAATAAACAAAAGCATGCAATCAGAATCATTTCCAAAGTGGGCCGTTATACATACTCCCAAGCATTATTTGTTAATTTAAATATAATGAATGTTTATCAATTAAATGTCTATCATATTTTTATATTTATGTTCAAAATTAATAAAAATATATCTCCTAAAATATTTTACCCATTATTCAAAATAAATCAGAATAGATATCTAACCAGATTTTCAAATAACTGCTATATTCAACCCTAAAGTTATTTTGTGACAACTGAATTTTCAATTTCTATTAGAGGGCCAAATTTATGGAATAAAATATTAACTAATGAACTTAAAACGTTGCTACGCTTAATGAGTTTAAAAACAAATTGAAGCAAAAACTACTGATAAATAACGTAGCGCTCACCTTTTTCTGATATTTTAATGATTGCTACTGTTAAACTTACCCATCAAATAGAGGTTTGTCATTATCAGCTTGACAATCTTAGATTGTGCCACTTGTTATTGCTTAAATTCTTCTTCTTTTTTGTTTTTTTAAATGGATCACTCTTGTTTGTACTATTCATAAACGATTTGCCTGAAACTCTAAAAAATCTAACCAAGCTGTATGCAGATGACATCAAAATTTTGAATGAAATGCTTTCCAGTGCATCAACTCTTTCTTTGCAATCAGATCTTGATTTAGCTTTTAAGTGGACTCAAGACTGGCTTGTGAAATTTAATATCAAAACGTATGGTCATGCACTTTGGCCGGAATAACAAAAAATCACTCCTTTATATCAATGAACAAAAGTTAAACATAACAGAATCTAAAAGTGATCTTGGAGTAATCTTCTCAAGCAACCTGAAATGAAAAAATCATGTAATATAATAAAATGCGTAGGCAAAGCCAACCAATTGTTGGTTCGGATTAGAAAATGCTTCGTTTGCTTAGATATTAGACTGCTGATAATACTTTATCTTTCTTTTGTGCACAAGTTTGCAGCAAAAGTTTGGTCACCTACTCGAAAGGGAGAAATTGAGTTATTAGAAAGAGTCCAACATCGTGCAACTCGAATATTACCATCACTTAATAAAATCAACTATGAGTATCTTCTAAAAGCTCTCGACTTGACTACCTTGACAAAAAGGAGGCAACGAGGAGATATGACTCAACTTTTTAAATTTTTTAACGGTTTTAACAATTTGGAAACAATCAAAAAATTAGTATTCAACAAATTCAAACAAGAGGTCACAGCTTTAAATATGTTAAAGAAATCACTAAGCAAGCATGTCGTGAAAACTTTTTATTTAATAGATCGGCTAATTTATGGAATAGCTTGCCAAGCGATTTGGTTAAAGCACAATCAGTTAACAGTTTTAAAGCAGTTATTAATTGTTGGATGAGCAGCAATCAAGCAAATCGGCTGTCATAGTGTGTTAATACTACACTCACTGGCTCACACCAGTTACAGCAATTACTAATACTAATACTAATACTAAAATATATATATAAAACTATGGTTTATAAGAATTATTCACATATTTCAAGGTATATGCTGGTGTAAAAGGAAAGCTTCAGGATTATGCCTATTTACTTGCATGCTTTTAAGTAATATAGTTTCTTTGTACAAATTCTTTTTTTCTTTTTTTTTTTAAATTTTTCTTTACCAATGCAAAAACAAAAAGATAAAGTAGGTTAAAGTTTACAATTTTATATTTTATATTAAAGGTTACGTTTTATATTATATATTGTTTCGTTTTTTAATTTTTGTTGTTTTATATTTACGGTATAGACTAAGGGTGACTATTTATGTCTTGTTTTTGCTATTTGTATTTATATCAGGGTTGTCCAACGCGTTGCCCGCGGGCCAGAAGGTGGCCCTCGTCAGCCTATGGCATGGCCTGCATATCACGGTCCATTAATTTTGAATTTTTTATTTTAATAAAAATTTCAAATAACAATAATAAAATAAGTTCTACAGCAACAGCATATTATTTATATATTTATAATTCGAATTATACATTCGATTTTGATTATACTTTCACTATATAAATCCGCATTTGAAATAATAAAACGCGCGCTAAAGAAAAACATTTTTATATATTTAATAAAGATGGCTTCAGCTAAAAGACGTAGATGTGATACTAAAAGTGGTCATGGGGGTCGTGTATTTAATCCTTCTTGGACAACTGACTATTTTGTACATGAACAAAGTAATTCTATTATATGTCTAATTTGTTTGGAGAAAATTGCCGTGTGTAAAAGTTATAATGTGAACAGGCACTACACTACAAAACATGCTGTAAGTTATGACAAATTTAAAGGCCAATTTCGAATTGATAAGATTGAATTTTTGAAGAAAACTTTTCTTGCACAACAATCAGTGATGAAAACTAAAATGATTAGCTCTTACAGTGCTACCAAAATAAGTTTTTTAATGGCAGAAGCTATTGCAAAAAGTGGTAAACCTTTTTGTACTGGAGATTTATTAAAAAACTGTTTAAAAATATTTTGAAAAGAGATATGTCCTGAAAAAACACCTACTGTTGAAGATCTTAGCCTCTCACACCAGACTACTGCTAGAAGAGTTGAAGATCTATCAAAAAATATTGAATTATCATTAAAAGAAAAATTAAATAAATGTGAAGCCTATAGTCTGGCACTGGATGAATCAACAGACAGAGGTGATACTGCTCAGCTAGCCATTTTTATTAGAGGTATAACTAGTAACTTTGAAGTAATTGAAGAACTGTTAGATATTAATCATACGAAGGACACAACAAGAGGAGAAGATATTCTCTCTGAAGTGAAAAAAACATTGGTGAAATTTGAATTACCAGAAAAGAAACTCTGTGGTGTCACTACAGATGGAGCAAGTGCACTAACAGGAAAAAAAATTGGATTTATTGCATTACTTAAGAAATCCATTAATCATGAAATTATTTCATATCACTGCATTATACACCAAGAGCAGTTATGTGCAAAAGTATTGGAGATGAAGAATGTTATGGAACTTGTTATTCATACTGTTAACTTTATAAGAAGTAGTGGCCTTAATCACAGACAGTTCAAACAATTACTTCAAGGTTGTGGTAGTGAGGCTGAAGATGTAATTTATTTCAGCCAGGTTGAAAATATTGACTGTCTGAAGATTTGGCATTTTTGATTGACATGACTCAGATGTTAATGGAATTAAATCTTAAGTTGCAGGGTAAAGATCAACTTATTAGTAAATTGTTTGAAAATGTAGAAACATTTGTTTTAAAATTAAAACTTCTGAAACAACAATTAAGTTCTAAAGTACTTGTCCATTTCAAGGCATTATCAGAAAGAAATATTAATACAATTGACTCTGAAAGATATTGTACTCTTATTTTAAAATTAATTGATGAATTTGACACAAGATTTTGTGATTTTAAAAAGGAAAAAAATGAGTTAGACTTATTTGCGCTTTTCATTTTCCATCAAAGCTGAGACAGTTAGAAATGAATTTCAAATGGAATTAATAGAATTGCAAAACAATAAAGATCTTAAAGAAGCCTACAAAGAAGTAGAATTGTTAGAATTTTATAAAAAATACATGAGCATTGAAGTTTTTCCTCATTTGTGCAGACATGCTATTAAATATTTTTCACTTATTGGAAGCTAAAGATAGATTGACAGATGAACACCTTACTAATACCCTTTGATTTGCATCATCAAATATAAAAGCAGACATAGATCATTTATGCAAAAAAAACAGTGTCAAGTTTCACATTGATCGAACTTTTGTATAACTTCACTTTGAACCTTAACTATGAGTGTAACTGTTTATTTAAATTTAAATAAAAACTTCAAATTTAATAATTTTTATTTTGGGTATTTTATGTTTGTGGCCCTCAAGTTGATTTTGAAACGAATTAATGGCCCTTACTGTAAAAAGGTTGGAAATCCCTGATTTATATTATGGTTTACGACTTAAATAAATTTATATGGCAAAAAACAAAAAAAACAATCAATGGAGTATGTGTCTAATAAATCTAGTCTCAAGAATGATACAACTTTTTAAAATATTTAAAAAATTAGTCGGACATTCTCGCAGAAAGCTCTTTACAAAATAATTTTTAAAACTTAATTTACTCGGAAACATAAAAATGGACATACGGCCTCTTGGTTCTCGGCTAACGATATGCTATTAACTTGTTCAAATCATTTTAATATTAACTTATAAGTTATTATTAAATTGATTTGATGAAAACATTGATTTGATAAATTGATTTGATGTAAACATTTTTAGTATTAAGTTTTGTTATTGATTACAATAGTTTAATTATTGAAAGACTTCCAGGAATGTAAAGACTGGTACTACTGTAAATGAAAAGTATAAACAGCTACAAAAAACTATTTTACGAATTTTAATTAGTATATTTAAACAGACTGTTTAAACTTCAGTACATTATATGAAGTGTTAACAGAATTTTCAATTACAGATTTAAAAGTTTTCTATTAATAATTTTTCATACATATGTTGGTGCATATCTTAAAAAACTGTGTTTCTCTCATTTATATTCAATAATATTCTTTTATATTTTTCATGTTTAAAAACAAAAGCATTTTGTAGTTAGTTGATAAACACCTGATACAAGATATCAGATATACCTTGTATCAGGTTATAATAATCTGATACAAGATATCAGATTGTTATAAACTTTGATGATTGGGTTAAGGTTTTCTAAGTAAAGCCACGATCCAAGTAAGTATTGTGAATTTCAAAATAGGTATCACAGATGTAATGATTTGCAAAGCTGCACAGTTTTATGTTTTTTTATTAAAAAGTTTTTGTTGGCAAATATCAAAAAGAATGTACAAGCAGCAAATTTTTTGGTTTCGTTTTATTTCTGAAAATCCTTTTGCATTTTGATTATGTCTCGATTTCAGAAATTATACTTATTCAAATTAATTAATTTAGACTTGGATTTTATTTATATCATTTCAAGATATTTTCATATAACCTTCATAAATAATATAGCATATTCAAAATATAAAAATAATTTATTTCTATTAGTTTTGATAAATATTACCTGTTATAAAATATTAATAAGATGTTATGCTTTTTTTTGAAAAAAAACGTTACAAAATAAAATAAAACAAAATTTTAAAAAAGAAGAAATTGAAAAGCGTAAAATATAAAAAACAAGAAAATAATAAAATAGCAACGTCAGTTAAATTTTTGTTAAAATAGGTTCCCAACAACTTCCTCAGTTCCTAGCTCATGTCGAACTCTTGGTTTGTTAATTTCCAGGGATTCCCTAATTTTTCTCATCCTGTATTCTGGAATGACTGCCAAGGTCTTAGGATTCAGCCAATCAAAGTTACCACAACATGTTCTAGAATGTTTAGTGGCTCCTGGACTTGTTCATTTTTCATTTTCTTTAGGCTCTTTGGTATACCACACTTCTTTGAATAATTTTCTTTTTGGTCTCGCCAATACATATATATCTGCATGAGCATTTAAGTTGCTAAACATCCGGAATTGAGTTTGGAAATAGTTTTGTTTTGTTGCTGCTTAATATACTTATATTTTAATTATATTTTTTTCTAAATTCTCTTTAGAGTTTTGGACCAAGTTTAGTGCAAAATTTCAAAATAAATAAATAAATATATATATATATATATATATATATATATATATATATATATATATATATATATATATATATATATATATATATATATATATATATATATATATATATATATATATATATATATATATATATATATATATATATATATATATATATATATATATATATATATATATATATATATATATATATATATATATATATATATATATATATATATACTTATCACAGAGCACCGCAAAAGAGCATTAGCAAGTTCATCCCTCCTTCCTTACAAATGTTATAGAACTTACCCTGAGGTGGCGTTGAACTCTCTTAAGTTATTCATAAGCAGCAAGCGCGCTAACCACGGCGCTATGGCTGCTTATGAATAACTTGGTTCAAACCTTTCAGACCAAAAATGTTTCAACAAATATTGGAAAAGCGTTTTTAAAATTAATAGAATAGAACTTAAAATTAAATATTTTTCTCCCACTAATAAATTGCACAAAATTTTGAACAGAAATACTATCAAAGTAAGCTATAGCTGTACAAAAAAAATTGAAAGAATTATAAAAGGTCACATTTTTGCATTGATTAATAAAAATGAATTTTTTTAAAAAAAATGGCTACAACTGAGGATGTTTACATAATTTACTGAAAGAGAATTAAAAATAAGAATGAGTTGGCAAAAAAAACCTGAAATGTTTACTGAGGTTATAAATCACAGCCTCTAATTCTGAAACGGAACTAATATATTTTCAGTCAAAATCAAAGTCATATAAAAGTTCTTCAACTCATAAGCATGCAGGGTTTAAAAAACATTAATTTGTTTTGACAGTCTGAAATCCACAGAAAAAGATTTTATACCATCAAAAACAAATAAGAAAAAATTAGAAACAGTTCCAAAAATATTTTTATCGGTAAGAATCCTTCACTTTGATTGTAAATTGTGAAAAAATGAGATTTTAAAAATAGTACTACTGTTAAAATTTAAAACTACCATAAAAATAACATTATGCGTTACGGCTTCTGAGGATGATTATTGTACTGATAATCTGGTAGGTGTAGCCCAGGAAAATCCATCCGAAGGCAAAGATCAAGCAAACAAATAAAAAAAGTACCGGAATGTTTTGAAATTGAAAATAATATTTTTGCTGTTTATAGTGACACAGCTGCTTTAAACATTGGTCCATATAATGAAGGAAATTAACTTATTAGTACGTATATTGTTGGGAAGTACATTATTAAATTTGATGTCGTTAACTTGTATATGAGTGACACGTCAGTCATTTTGTGCATGCACTAACAGAAAAGACTAAAGCACCAAAAAAAAAAGTTAAAAAAAAATACTAACTATTTTTAAAATTTAAAAAATACTAGCTTGAAATTTTTTAGGTATGGAACAAAGATATTTGACAATTTTAACTGCAACATTTTAAAAAAACTGTTCATACATGCATCAGATCGCACAGGAAGCTAAAGAATACCTGGGAAATGCCATTACCCGGAAAACTTTTTCTAAGGAAAAAACGGACTATATTGTGATAGTGTGAAATAGATTCTTCTATCTAGGTAATGAAGTGCCGAATCAACCTCTTTCTTTTCACGAAGCTAGATTTGTGGTAAATGGGATATATTTATTGATTCCTCAGCTAAATTGTAAAGAATGCAAAGTTGATTTCAATGGAGGAGAGAGAAAATTTCAAAACAATTGCACCTTTTGTAGCAGTGTTTTGCACTCATTGGTTTCTAAAGTCATTTGTCATAAAGCAGGCTAAACATTATTTTCAAACCAGGCCAATAGCATTGAGATCATCTAATGATCTCAACCCTTTTAAAGTAACCAAAAACATTATGGAAAGAAATATTAGGCAAAGGTCTCAAAAATTCTTTTGCTAGACATATTTGGCTGATGTTGTTATTATTAATGGAATATTGATTCTGTTATTGGCAAATATTGCTATTGTATCGCTTGCAGATCCAACCGTAACTAATGAAGTGAAATTTTAATTAATAATGAATGTTATAGAAATTTATCAAGTATCCCTGCCCTGTCCAGAAGATATTTTCTACTTTTTAACAAAAAAAATTTAAGATCAGAGATAACACATTAACAAAATAAAAAAAAAAGAAAAAAAGGTCCTCACAACTAAGACTCACCTGACTGAATGGTGTTAAATACCCGACAAAAAACCGAATGTAACTTAAAAATCGCCTCCTTTAGGGGAGGTGGGGGGGGGGGTTTAGCCTAAAATAGCCTCTGTATAAAAGTTATATTATTTTGGATTCTTATCTAAATATTGGAAAAAATTTAGATTTTCATCTTTGTTTCAAGTTTTTCAAAGAATTTATTTTAAATATTCAGGATTTCCTGGCAGCCAGCCATATTGAGAGTCAGAGACAAAACATTGCTTGCTAAAGAGAACAGAAAAAGTGTTGACAAGTGAAAAAAAAAAGAGCGATTTGAACAACATAACTCCTTAGCAAAATACTTTAGATAAAATGTAAATAATTTTTCCAATTAAATCAAGCTAAAATTTTTTTGAAAGGAACTTTTTTTTTTGAGATATGTTAAGAATAGATGTTCATTTTTTGAAGAAAAAATAAAAATCTACACCTAACACTTCCTAAGTGTTTTAGAGACCTAAAAATTGGCATTTTTTATTTATTTACATATAACCAGGATATGTTTCAAACCTTTTGGTTCTGTAAAAAAGTTGCATTGTTGAGACATAAAATATAAATCTTTTGAATATATATATATACCCCTAATACACACAAACAAATGTATGATATTCCTTCGGCTTAAAAACAATGTAGAAAAATATACTAAATACTAAATTTAAAAATTTCTGACAGTGTGTTTTGCAATTTAAAAATAAAAATTTTAACCAAGTACTAATATATATCTTTTTAAATTGCAACTTTAACGAAGTCTAACATAAACATAAAGATGTATAAAAATATATTTAGTCAAAATTTCAAACATAATTTAAGAACTTGAATTTATGTATATATATATATAAATATATATATATATATATATATATATATATATATATGTGTATATAAATATATATATATATATACTCTCTCACACACATATATACAAAGAATTGCAGACAAATATTTCGTACTTTCACATTGTTTTTTGTTTACTTGATTATTCTACAATTTGGAAAAGTATACAAAAATTATATATATATATATATATATATATATATATATATATATATATATATATATATATATATATATATATATATATATTTACATACATACATATAAACAAATGAAAATTACATATTTTTTATAACATGCTAAATGCAATCGTTGTGTAAAAATACTTTCTTAAATGAGGATTGCAATCAGCATAAAACTTGTAGTAGTAAAAAAAAGTATAGTTATGTTAAAAAATATATATATATATATAGATAAATATAGCTATGTTTTAATTTTATTTTGTGTATTGAGCATTTATTTGAAAACATATACATACACTCAGATGTGTGTGTATATATATATATATATATATATATATATATATATATATATATATATATATATATATATATATATATATATATATAAATATATATATATACATATATATTATATATATGAAAAAGTACAAACCACGGTATGGTGTATTACATATATATATATATATATATATATATATATATATATATATATATATATATATATATATATATATATATATATATATATATATATATATATATGTATGTGATGTGTGTATATATATATATATATATATATATATATATATATATATATATATATATATATATTTATATATATATACATATATATTATATATATGAAAAAGTACAAACCACGGTATGGTGTATTACATATATATATATATATATATATATATATATATATATATATATATATATATATATATATATATATATATATATATATATATATATATATATAATTGTTATTATTGAAATGCCAAAAAAATAGCCAGAATATCAATTTTAAACTTTTAAGGTTTGATTGGGTTTAGCAACATTTCTTTTTTGTAACAACTTTAGGAGAATTTAATGTAATTACTCCTTTTGGGGTATAAGGTTCTGATAAGAGGCATGTTTCAGGCTCCAAAGTTTCAAACACAAACTCAAACAACTCTTTAATTTGAATATTTTCTTTTGAACTTGTTTCAAAAACTGGTAGGTTTCCTTTGGGATGTTTCAGAGATTGAAACCTTTCCATAAACTCTAGTGATTTAGCCATAGCTTCTTCAGGTAATACAGCTCTTTTAGTAAAATCTTTATTTATCTTATTATTTAATAAATCAATTTTAGTTCCAACTAAAACTATAATACAATTTTCTGAAACTGTATCAAGCAATCTTTTGTGACGTGTGTCAATATCATCAAAGCTTGCACGATCAATTAAACTATAACAAAGTATAACAGCGTGAGCACCACGACAGTAAAAATTAGTTAGACCAGAAAATACTTCTTGACCAGCAGTGTCCCATAAAGCTATATTTTTGTTTCCCCATTGCTTTAAAAAGAAAGAACAACCGATTGTGCTAGAAATATCTTTGGCATAAGTGTTTTCGATGTATCTACGAATAAGACATGTTTTGCCAACTTCTGCACTTCCGAGAATAACAACTTTCTTGTCTGCTTTTTGTTTTTGATCACTCATTTTTATCTTGTTTTTTTCTTGAAATATAAGATAAGCTAACTTCACTTGTGTGTATTACAAGCTTGATTGTTTTATAAATGTAAGCCATAAATGTTAACAAGTTTACGATCATGGAGACGTCCGTAAAGTACTTTTTTTTGGCAAATTCGACGCACTATGCGTCACTAAGCGGGTATATGATTTTTACTTTTGGGTCATAAAGTGCGTACGCAGGTGGCTTTAAAAGACATCTTTAGCGGCTTTTGTCAATATCGCCAAAGCTTGCACGAACAACCTAACGGTGACAAAGTATATTTAAATAAAATTAAAAAAAAAGAAAAATTATTTTTATATATATAGGGAGAAGAGAAATGTATAAAAAGCACAATGGAATAATTCCTCGGTGCCTTTAATACATTTTTTCAATATTTTTTTTTTACAAATTTATGTTTTTATTATTTATACTTTTTTTAATGTTTTTATAATTCAGTCAGGACAGGTTATCCTGCTAGGGGCCGTCCATAAATGACGTCACCATTAATTAATCATTTTTTGACCCCTCCCCCCCCCCTTCTCTTTGTCACCGATTGTCCTTTTTTCCTATACCCTACCTAAAAAGAACGTCATAAAATTGAGCCCCTCCCTCTCCCTTATAAGTAACACTTAGAATCAGATTAGATATTTTCACATATGTTTTTGTTCTTTTGCCTTTTTGAAAAAAAAAAATTATTTAATATTACTTTAGTCTTATCCAACATATTAAATTTAATCAAAGTGTGTCATGGAAACTTGCCTCACTCATCATCTATCCAAGGATTTTTTAACTGATCGTAAATCAGTATGATTGGAATAGAGCAGCCCGGTTTATCTGAAATAGTTGAATCATTTGGAATACGAAGGCCCACCGTTTCCTTTTAGTCCTCATCGAACCATTCAACAAAGGCCGCGTTCTCTTCTACTGCAATTACGGCCATTGACTCTCTTTTTTTTTTTTTTTTTTCGCTGTTTTATAAAAATAAAATAGTAAAATTACAATGAAACTTTTACGTTACACAAAGAATATATATAAAACAGACAAGGGCTCAAAGAAGATACGGATGACTGGTGTCACCACAATCTTTTCATAGAGCCCCTTTACAATAACATTTAAAGCCCACATGGCTTTAGTAAATTTATAATAAAACATTTTTTCTGAAAAATACTACGTGAAAAATAAAACTCAATAACATAATTTACAATAACATTTAATAACATTTAAAGCCCACATGCCTTTAGTAAATTTACAATAAAATATTTTTTTAAAAAAATACTAGGTGAAGAATAAAAACTTATATATACATCCTCAAATATATATATACACATACACAAACACATATACAAACATACTTTCGCACACATATATATATATACATACTCGCATATATATCAGAAGTTAAGGAGATGCAATTTCATTTGTCGTTTAAAAGAGGAAGTGCTTTTCAAATCTTTTATATTGTTATTTTTTAATTGATTCCATAATGACGGACCTTGGTTAATAATTGAGAATTTTGACACTTGCGATTTTACTCTGCTCAATTGATAGTTATGGTTGCTATTTGATCGAAGATTGTATTTTTGTGAAAACGCCAATGTAAAAATATCAGAAAATACTTTTGGCAGCAAGTTATTCTTATATTTATACATAAATATTAATATTTGAAGCGAATTAAGTTTTGATATATTTAACACATTCATGTATTTCATTACAGGGGAAGGGTTTTCGAATCTTTTTAAATAGTTAACCGCTTTACATGCGTGGTTTTGTAGCCTCTGTAATCTTATTAATTTAGTTTTGTGTGTGTTAGCCCAAACAATATTAGCGTAAGAGAGATGACAATGAACAAGACTGAAGTAAAGCATTTTGCGTGATTTATAATCAAGAAAGGCCCTAGATTTATATAATACACTTATAGCAGAAGATATTTTTGCTTCAATAAGACTAATATGTTTTTTCCATGATAGGTTCTCATCAAAAATTACTCCCAAAAATCTTGTATAATTTACTCGATTTATTTCTTTTTTATTAATTGACAGTTTTGGCAACATTAACGGAAGATTAGTTGATTGTCTTATTTTATGGAAGAGAGTAAAACTTGTTTTTTCACAATTTAATGATACCTTATTAGCTATAAACCATTGGTTAAAGCTTTCCAGTTCAGTTTTCATTGTTTTGAACAATACTTTTACATCAGAATTGTTGTAGAATAAATTTGTATCGTCTGCATACATAATTGACGATATTTTATTAGAAGCTTTATTCATATCATTAACATATATTAAAAATAATAAAGGTCCCAAGATCGATCCCTGTGGGACTCCGCAATTAATATCAAGAGCTCCTGACTCCTCCAGGACAACAAACTGTTTTCTATTAAAAAGATAACTTTTAACCCACTTATATGTTAGGCCTTTAATGCCGTAATGCTTTAACTTTGAAAGCAAAATTCCGTGATCAACGGTATCGAATGCCTTAGAGAGATCAATAAATACTCCAAGTACTTGTTCCCCTTTATCAAAGCACATAGATATTTTATTGGAAAGTTCAATAATAGCGTGTTCAGTAGAGCAGTATCTCTGAAATCCAAATTGATTTTTGTATAAAAGCGTATTTAATGTCATGTAATCATAAATTCTATTAAAAATTACCCTTTCAAATATTTTTGAAAAGAAAGGGAGTAGTGATATAGGGCGGTAATTGGAAACAGAAGAACAATCACCATTTTTAAATACTGGGTGAATTTTAGCTAATTTTAATTTATCAGGAAATATACTATTCTCAAATGAAAATGCTATTAAATAAAATAATGGTTTTATTATACTATCCATTACATGGATAGCTACATTACTAGTAATGTCGTCATACCCACATGACTTGTTACGCTTTAGTTCAAATAGAGCTTTGTTAAATTCGTGTTTATTTATTTTTTTATTAGATATGTTAGTCGCGGGTTTATCTCCCAAGTATTCATCAAACACTTTAGTCAACTGAACAATATTAGATGCAAGAGAGGCGCCTACATTAACAAAATATTTGTTAAATTCTTGACATATATTTTTTTCACTTGTTATAGTTTTGTTGTTAATAATTACTTGTTTTGGTAAGCAAGAGAGCTTCTTTTTCTCTCTTCCAGTTACTTCATTTATAATAGACCAAGTTTTCTTGATATTAAACTTGTTTTTATCCAGCTGGTTAGAATAGTACTTTATTTTCGCTTGTTTTAAATTATTTTGATAAAACTTTTTATATGATTTGTACGCATTTTCGTCAATTTCCTTTTTAGATTTTAGAAATTTTATATAAAGCTTTTGTTTTCTTTTTGAAGATTTTATCAAATTATTTGTCATCCATGGGTTTTTAAGTTGTTTATTTTTTATTTCAGTGGTTAATTTTGGGCAGACATTGTCATAAACATTTTGAAAAGTATTCAAAAAATTGTCAAACGCGCTATTGGGGTCTGCAGAGGAATAGACATCTTCCCATCGCTCTTCGTACAACTTCTTTTTAAGTTTATCTAGGCTTTTAATACAAAGATTTCTTTTAGTAACAAATACTTTTTTATTGCCGTCGTTACACGAAACTCCGTGCGCAATGTGATAGATAGGAAAATGATCGGAGAAATCTGAAATAAAAATGCCAGATTCGAAATAAGTATCTAAAAAATTATTAGTTAAAATATTATCAATTGAGGACAAAGTAGTTTTTGTAATACGCGTTGGCTTAAAAATGGTAGATATAATGTTAAATTCAAGTAGTAAATTAAAAAAGTTTTTTGTATTTACAAACTTTTCATAACACATAGCATCCAAGTTTAAATCACCAGCGAAAAAAATTTTGCGCTTGGCGGCAATGCGAACAGGTCTGACTTGCAAAAGAGTAATAGCCATTCGGTAATAGAGTTGGAATGAGTAACGCTGACATGCTTTTTAAGCATGACTTGGGAGGCAAAGTACAAACTTACAGATCTTCTGAGACAGACTTGATTGCACAGAGGGACAAAACAAATCGTAAGAAGGAGGTTTGAATGATTTCAATGATCGAGAAATGGTGCTATCAATATTGGAAGCGATAAGAAAATAAACAAAAGGAAAACGATTCTTGCTGTCGACGTCTGAAATGGATACAGCTCTCAAGCCATCTTCTAACTGGCTGATTGGAATAGGTGGAGGCAAAAATCGATAAGAAATAACACGGAAGCAAGAGCTCCTTTTCAAAGTGCAACATCTGAGATCTTCACATTTCACAATTTGCGTGACTGGTGCGCACATTAGAGGCAAACCAATCCTGATCCTTTGATAAGAGATGATGGATATCGAGCTCCGTCTTTTTGTCTGGATCGATATACTCGGCCACCGTTGGAAACTGGTCAATCATCAGAGCTGAAAAGACCGAGGCACAGCTCTTTCCAGCAAATTTAAAGTTCTGTTTCTCCAAAAAAAGAACTATCTTAAATAAAGTTGCAATGCATATAATTAACTCCTAAAGCCTTCTGTTTATATTGTATTTTGATAAACAGTTGATATTAAAAATGAATTTGAATACCTTTAGAGTCTAGATGAGGTCCATAATGGTCATGAGGTAGGATCAATCCCGCCAACTCTTTACTAAGTGTAATGAGTTGGCGGGATTGATCCTACCTTCTCTCGGCTCGATTGAAATCACTCCGTCCTGGGGCATTCGTCATGATAAATAAGGCATCCAAATCATTTGTAAGGAAATGATAAATTGCAGTAAACAAAATAAATATTTAAATTAGAATAAACATAACTATATTGATAGATCGCAATAAAAAATTTGAAAAAGAAGGCAAGTTTCGATGACTTTAGCGTACCGTAGATTTTCATATTTTCATATCTATCAACACTGAAGACAACCACTGGCTTGACCAACTTGGTCAAAGGATCTTTTGTGATAGAATCAAACTCTGGCAGAGTCTAAAGTTGTTCAAAGTCCAATCCGTGAGCATACGCTGTCGATGATGAATGCTTTCCAGAACGAATAGCAACATAAGTGGGACCGGAATAGGAAACTGCGTCAAATTTTCCAAGCCCATTTGGTTTGATTGCAATACCTACGTAGACGGACGGAATGAGTTTGTGCTTTGTAGCGATAACCCAATCATGATCAGGAAGAGAAACTCGATATTCCATATGCATCAATATAGGAGCTTGTTTATTGACAGCAGTGATTCCAATTGGGATCCGAGCTTTATTGTCTTGACTTATAAAGCACACATCCTTGGGGCCCAAAAAAGAGCAAACTTTTTTCACATTCTTTATAGTTGCTGAGAAAAATAGACCATCCACGTGACTTGAATGGACGTCATTTTGAGCCCGCAACAACTTGGCTGGAACCGTGTGGACGTGTCTCTTTCCTTCAAGAGAATCGCTCCGTTTTGGCAGCAAACTACTATATAAAGCACTTCTGCTAAGATTGTAACCTCTCTTTTCGAGCTTGGCACCAAGTTCATCCAACAATTTGAGGCTCTTTAAAAGTAATTAAAAAATGATCAGTAAATAAGTTCAAAGGCTGAAAAGTTATATTGAGACCTAATATAGTCCATTAGAATTTTTTATTATCTAAAATTGTACTCTCATCTTATACACTTCAGATTTTCTTTTCTCGTGGGCAGCAGATCCATGTTCAGCAAGTTGAATGGTGACACGCAATATCTCACATTGTTCTGCCTCAATAGTAAGGTGACCGATTCCGTCACGTACTTTAAGAGCTTTTTTCACTTCCGGGTGGTCAGCGAACACCGACAGTACCGAAAGAACTATACAAACTAGTTAATGTTCATTTTCTACAATATTATTATTGTAACTTATTATTATATAATGCGATAAATATTACCTGGTTCATGGCAGTTTTATTTTAAGCACTTGATTTCTGTTACAAAGTCATCTTGCCAATCAACTTGTTTAGATTACTCGTGAGCTCCTGGACATTGGCCTTCTTCTTTTTAATGGTTTCTTCTTCAGCATTGGTCCATCAGCCACTTTTTTTTCTGCTCTTCATAGCAACTATTTCTTGTTTCAAAACAACGATCTCTGCTTTGATTGTGTCTTGAGCATGAGTCTTGGCCTTCTTCGTCTCAATTTGAACTGTGCTCAGGATGTCGTGTAGAGAGACATCTGAGGTGGTCTCAACAACATCTATTGGTTCAATAAATGTAGTGTAGAGAGACATCTGACGTGGTATCAACAACATCTATTGGTTCAATAAGTTGATCTGAAAAAAGCTGGAACTCTAAAGAGGAAGAATTGGCATGGGAAGAAACAGATTGCTTGGTTGTTTGATGGGTCTAAAATGACATTAAAGAACCTTTTTGTTTCAAAACCATTGAGGTATACTTTTGGATCAAAGTCTTTACTTGAACCTCTTAATCTTGCTTTTACCTTGATCTCATTCTCTTTGGACAATCATTTGTAATATTTGCTTTAGACAATCATTAATAATTGCTAAGCAAGCAGTTCCCTTCGGACAAATATTTGTAAAACTCTATTTAAAAATCATAAATGATATCAACACCATGTCCTTGGGGACGAATTTTGGAAAAAGAATTAGCGCAAAAACCCGTAGCGATCAACTAATAACATATATGATACGAGAAACTACCAAGGGTTGGGCAATATATAATTAATTGTAATATATTCAATATATTTATATATACAAGAATAAAGTTTTAATAAATATCAACATGAATTTAAAAATAGCATTTCCTTAGGTTAACTCCATAAAAATACATGTTTATATAAAAAAAATTATTTAAAGTGACGTCCTTTTCTGATGACCTCCCTGCCCCTTGTCCTTTTTTGTCCTTTTAATCTGGACCCTCTCTCCCTCCATCCTCCATTTGCATGACTTCCTATATGGATGGCCCCTTACTGGTAACATGTAACCCAGTACAACCTGTTTTATGTCCTGCTGCCTAGTAAGAAACACCTTTTTAGGCAAAGAGATGGTGCTTCGATAAAAATACTCATATTGGGCAGATGTTAAATGCATCCGGCTACTGTCTTGTAGAAGGCCTCCTAAGCAAAGACTTAACAAGTAAACAAACTCTATCTGCTGACCAGCTTTGCACCCCTTCTTTATCTATAAGGCTGGCGTAGATGTATTTTATGATGTTAAATGCTGGAACTTCTTGAATCATTGCATAGGTTTTGCTAATGACATTCTATAATCTGATTGGTAGTCAGGTTTCCCGAACTCTGTGGTAGCCTCAGAGAGGCTTATTCGATCAACAGCTGTAAAATATCAAAGTATAACAGTGCTATGTTGCGCATGAATGGTGTCTATGTTTGTTCTTTTGGTGTGCATTGTCGAGACCATATTTGGAGCGCTTTGTTACGGCTTAGGTTTAAATAATAGAAATGAGGCAATTGCTTGGATTATCAGATAATTTACTGATTACTATCTGCGCTTTGAGTCAAGTTCTTTGACCTCCTTAAAAAATGACTAAGGTATCAAAAAATATAAAACACAAAAAACCATCGTCATCACTAAGTTCTCTAAACCTATCATTCACTAATATTCGTGGTCTTCGAGATAACTTTTCTTCTGTTGAGTCTTACCTCTTGCAAAGTTCACCAAACCTGCTTGTTCTTTGGGAGACAAATTTGAGTTCAGCTGTTTCAACTTGTGATCTTAGTGTTGATTGTTATCTTTCTTTATATTATAAAGAATGAAATGGTCACTTGGTTTAGGCATTTACATTTATAAGAGTTCACCCATTTATCGGGAAACTAAGTTTGAATCCACAGAATCTTCTTTTATGTGGTTTTGTTTAGCCCCACTTCACTCTATCACCTTTTTCGTTGTTCTATATTGCTCTCCTTTATCTTAAGACTATTACTCTTTTCGATGTTATTTCTGGTCAAATTGACTAAACCCTTAAAGTAATCGATAACAACAATATTAGCTGAAGGATAAAGAGAAAGTGCTCAGTCAATTTTATCAGAAGTAACATTGAAAAGAGTAATAGTCTTGAGATTTTGCTCTTGTGTGACTCTGCAAGTGTTGAGGCCCACAACTTTCGCTTTTCCTAATCTTTAACACAAATAGTCAACTTTCCAATTCGCTTTCCACTTGACTTATATCATGTTTCTGATCCTTGCCAGTGCCCAGTTTCTCTACATTCACCCTTAGGTATTTTTGATCAAGGTTTGAAAAATATCTCATTCTTTTTCATCATCATAGTATTCCTTCGGACTAGTTTAAACTTATATTACGAGTGCACACGTGGTTATTTTTCCGTTCTCTTTCCCGTTTCCGTAAAAAAACGGATGCATGGAAACTTCCCTTTACCCCCACTTCAAAGCTGACTGGGACTCTTTCTGTGATTTTCTTCGTGATTGCCCTTGGATAAATTCTTCCTCTTCCTGCTGAAAAATGTGCTTCCTCCGTAACTACTTGGATTCAAGCTAGCACGGAAGCTTTATTCCCACTCGACAATTCCAAATCGAGCCTCACTCTACTCCATAGTTTTCCTGTCATTGCGTTGTTGCAATTTCTAACCGTAAACATTATTTCCATGACTATTGCCAATAAAATTCTCCAGAAAACAGACGTCTGTTTAATATTGCTAGAAACCATTTTAAAGAGATGTCAAGTGCCAAAGCCCGCTATTCTCAGGTTATAAAATCTTATAATTCATTTAAAAAATTAAACTCCAAAGACTTTTTATTTTACCTAAAGATAAAGCTGAATTGTTTGCTAGGAACTTTTTATTAATCTCATCTCATGATTCCACTAATCACATTCTACCTGATATAGCAAAAAATAGGTTGATTAATTGCTTGACAAAAGTATCACTCCACCTTCTATTTCTAAAGTGATTTCCTGCTTTGACACTTCTACAGCTTGTGGCCCGGACAACATAACTGTTAGAATCTTGCAGAAGTATTCTCTGGAGTTGCCATCTATACTTTCAAAACTATTCAACAAGTGCTTATCATTGTTTTCCAGCCTGCTGGAAAGCGGCATCTGTTATCCCTATTTTCAAAAACTCTGGAGAGCGATCTGATTCGTCTAACTACCGTCCCATCAGTCTTCTTCCTATTATAAGCAAGGCTTTTGAATCTTTAATTAACTAAAACTTAACCTCTCATCTTGAATCTAATAACTTATTTTCTAATTATCAATATAGATTTCGATCTTCTCGTTCTACAGCTGATTTGCTAACAGTAATAACTGATAGGTTTTATTGTGCATTAGATAAAGGTGGAGAGGTTAAGGCCATTGCTCTTGACATTTGTAATGCTTTTGGTAAAGTTTGGCATGCTGGTCTTCTCCATAAGCTTTTTTCTTACGGTGTATCTGGTAACATCTTTAAGATATTTGAATCCTTTTTTTCAAATTGTAGTATAAAAGTTGTCCTCAATGGACAACACTTTTCTTCTTATTCTGTAACTTCAGGGGTTTCTCAAGGTTCAATCCTTGGCCATATATATTATTTTATTTACATTAAACATCTTTCAGATATTCTCACATCTAAGGTGGCATTGTTCGCTGATGACACTACTATTTATTCTTGTCTTGATAAAAAGCCAACAATCTTTGATTGCTTGGAGGGTGTATTTGAGCTTGAAAAGGATCTCATTTCTGCTATAGCATGGGGCTCTCAGTGCCTGGTGAACTTTAACTCAGATAAAACTTAATTTTTTTTGGCTAATTGTTATTGCAACAATCTAGACTGATAGATCTAGCTAGATTTATATGAGTCATTTACCCTTCATCTACCCTAAAATAAGCATCTGCTAAGGTTGCATCTCTGTATAGTGTTCGCCACTTTCTTACTCCAGAATCTATTCTTTATTTTTAAAAATCTTAAATCCATCTTTGTATGAAATATTGCTGCCATATATAGTGCGGATCTTCGAATGATACCCTTTCTCTTTTAGACAAGGTGAAAAAACGCATTGTAAACATAGTTGGACATGCTTTAGCAGCCAACTTTCAATTATTGTCACGTCTTCATAATGTTGCTTCTCTTTCTCTTTACTATAAATACTATAATGAGCGCTGCTCTAGAGTCTCTTCTAAAATTCTAAACTCACTCTTCTAAAATTCTAATCACCCTTCTAAAATAATAATCTACTAAAATTCATTCTCGTGTTACTCGTCATTCAATTAAGTCTCATCTTTTTACTTTGACTGTTTCTAAGTGCTCTAAAAACACTTCCTTGTCTAGTCTTTTTCCTCGCACATCAGTTCTTTGAAAATCGTTACCTTAATCTTGTTTTTCCTGATTTATATAATTTGCAATCTTTTAAGTCGTCTGTTAATTGTTGTCTTGGTTTGTAAACTTCTTTTCCAGTAACTTCTAACACTAATAGCGGTTACTCCCAGTCTTTTTGAAAGTGAAGATGTTTAAAAATTAAAAACCCAATTTAAAACCTATAGTTTACTTTTGCATTGAAAAAATTTATGTTCTGTATTTATTTAGGGTTTCACCAATGCATTGACTATTTAGCCGTTGCACAGACTTTTTAGCTGATTTTTTTGAGAACATTAGTTTTTTATTTTTGTGTTTCTATATTGTATGCAAACACATACTAGTAATTATGCCATAAACGTAAAGTCATGTATAAGCCTAAGTTATTATGTTGGTATATCTGCATTCACTAAACCAAAGTATTTTTTCACTAAAACAAAGTGTATGACTGAGTAATTATATGACCTATAGATTCAAACAAGAAAGAAGTTTAAAAATAAGAGGTGTAAAATAAATAAAATTTGAAAATTAAATAAATATAAAGGATAACGTGTTCAAAACATAATAAAATAACATGCCTTATGTTAGAAAAAAAATATAAATTTATATTATGTTATGCAAAGTGATAAAATGTCATATATATATCCAGCTATAAATCTAACTTTTTGTTTCAATTTTTCCGAAAATTTTTCAATTTGCATGGACAGAAGCTTGGTGTTCTTCATGCTTTGCAGTTAGTCTAGACTGTCTTGTTTTGTAAATATTTCCACCATTACTAAATAATCTTTCACTAAACATTGAAGAAGACGGATCTCCTAAAATTTTTCTTTCTAGGAAGTGTTAGGTGTAGTTATTGTTACCAGAGTGTTTCCTTATACATGTTTCTTTGTTATTTCCCTACCATTAATAAGGACATTCATTTTGAGGCAGATCAGGCAGTGATAAGTAAAAGTTTATTTTATTTGTTCTATAATAAAAATAAGTAAATATAAAATATAATGCATATTATTAAATTTTATTATTGAAAGCTAGATTCATAGGTTGATTCAGATGAATTACTTGCTTCATTATCTGATTGAGTCAAGTTGTCGGTAGTAAAAAGGCCATCTGTAATATCAGTATTATTTAGGTTCATGTATTGCTCTTGAATATTTAATTATATAATTAAGTATCTTTCTCCCATTTGGTATAATATAATTAAGTTTAAACCTTGAATCTAAAACTGTTGAAATTAGTGTTTGATATTTCCCGATAACTTTTATTTCTCGAGAATTAATTTTCTCCTTTCTTGAGAATTTTTAAGCATCTTGAGAACGTAAAATATTACATATTTGTGTATAAATGTTGAATAATATGTACAAAAAATTTATAAATAAGCTTGGAAAACATTTAAAGCAAGAAATTAATAACAAAAAACGCGTTGAAATTACCTGCTTCATTCAAAAATAGTCGTTAAATAATCAAAAAAGAAAAAATAATAACTAATAACTAACAAACATTGAAATAAGATCTTAAAAACTAGAAAGTTTAAAAACTAGAGTTTATTTAGAAGTTCAAAAAACTAAATACATAGTTTAAAAATTGAAAATGAATTCAAAATTTAATGCTTTAAAACAGAGAAAAAAAAGTGAATTATTTCTCTGTTTTAAAAAGGAATTTTAAAAAACATATCGCATTCAATGTTTCACTTGATAACTTCTTTTCTTTGTAACAAAATCACTGGCAGTGCAAAATTTTTGTTCATTTGTGTTGATGTAGGTTTTATTATTGACAGTGCATCCTCAAGAAGTTCTAAATTTTTTGTTATGAAACCCAGTTGTTTCAAAAAAATTGCACTCTTGTGTTATTGTTTGTGCTTTTGTTACACACTAAAAATTAAAGAAATTTTTAGTTAAGGTAGGATATGTGATATACCCTTAGTAAGGTATAATTTTCTACCTTATAAGGTAGAAAATTATACCTTTAAGTTAGAAAATTGTATGAGAAATAATTCTTTTTAATATAATTTTCTACCCTAAAAGGTAGAAAATTATACCTTACTAAGGGTATATCACATATCCTACCCTAAGGTAGAAATTTCTACCTTTTTTTTTTAGTGTGTAATGTTATCGACAGTTTTAATTTCTTTAATAGTGTCAATTGATAAATTTAATTGTTCTTGAGGAGATAACTGTACTTATATTGAAGAGATAACTATATTTTATCACTTCTGATTTCACTTCAGCATTAACAAAATCATAGTTGTTTTTATCACTTTCCGTTTCCAAGTAATTGGAGTACAATCTACTTAGTATGGCTTCCACAGTTTTATAAATTTCATTCTTTGGTGTAGATTTAAAAAAAAGAAGAAGCGGAGCATCTTTGTCGTCAAAACTTGGATTTTGTAAAAATTTATACAGATTTGCAATATTATCATTTCTTTTAATATTTTTTATATTTTATTTTCCGTAGAAATTCTTGAGTTACTTTAGAACTTCTTTAACTTCTTAAATAAAAATTTTAAAGACCCTTGTGCAGTTAATAGTGTGGAATCTTCTCCGCTTAAACTCTTAACAGTTAAACTAACTGGCTCAAAAACAATTTGTAATGTTTCTGCGATATTGACTTAATGATCTTTTTTTCTTTTTTATGACATAATAATATGATTTTTATCTGCGATATTGGCTTAATGATCTTTCCATAGATGATTTAAGTTTGGTTCCGTTAAAGCCTTTTTAATGGCGTCCTTTATTTTTAAAAATCGTTTTATCGTATTTTCCATTGTATTCCGTTTGTTTTGCAAAAGTAAAGTTGATTCATTAGATTCTTTCAGTTACATTACGGGTGATGCGGAAGTTATCGGACAAATCCTAGTTTCATTATTTGAGCATAATAATTAGTTTTTGTGGTTTTATGCGTAGGCATAAACGTTCTATAAAATATAAACTTTTTCATTTGAAACAAAATTATTTAAAATGAGGTTAAATGCAGCTGAACGAGAATCTTTTCGAAAGCAACTTAAAATGTTTTTTGTAAATAAACCTAATATAAAAAAAAAAAAAATCGTAAATCATTTTGAAAAGGAAGGATTAGCTCAAAGTATAACATGTGATAACCTAAAAAGACTTGAAACTGTTTAATCGTTTTCTGATAGAAAGCACTCTGGTCGTCCGACATCCTGGACTAGAGAAAAGAAAGCCGAATTAACGAGACTTTTCAACAATCGAAAAGGGGTCAGTCAGAGAAAAATAGGTATAAAATTCGGTGTAAATCAATCGACAATTGGTCGTCAGTTAAAAAAAATGAATATTAAATATAGAAAACGTGAAAAGACTCCAAAATACACTATAGAACAACAAATAAAGGCAAAGAAAAGAAGCAGGAAACTAGTTAACCAACTCTATAACACAAAATCGCTTCTAGTCATCGATGACGAAAAATACTTTTGTTTTGCAGGGGACAACATGCCTGGAAATTCTGGATACTACACAAACAACAAAAAGACATGCCCAGAAAGTGTTCGTTTTATAGGAAAAGAGAAATTTCCAAAAAAATTATTAATGTGAATAGCCATATCTGACCGTGGTATGTCCGAGCCATTGTTTCACACTTCCAAGGCTATAGCGATCAATTCATCAATCTATATTAATGAATGTTTAGAAAAACGACTTCTTCCATTTATTCACAAGTATCATGGAGACTTTAACTATTTATTTTGGCCAGATTTAGCAAGTTCTCATTATTCTAAAGATTCTCTAAATTGGATGTACCAATATGTCTATTATGTTGATAAAGAATCCAACCCCTCAAATGTGCCTCAAGCACGATCAATTAAAAATTTTTGGGGACATTTGGCACAGAAGGTTTACGAGGGAGATTGGCAAGCTTTAACAGAGCAAGTTTTGATTGATCGCATTAAACTAAAACTACAAGAAATTGACTTAAACTTTTTACAGTCGCATATGAAAGGCATCAGAGCAAAATTGAGATCAATTGCAGATGGTGGTGATTTTTCATATAAAAAATAATATATTTTTATTAAAAAATAAATGCTTTATTTAAAAAAAATATAATAGCAGTTTGCTTTTTTATTTATAAATAAGTTATTGACGTTTTTATTTTGTCCGATAACTTCCGCATCACCCGTTATCTCTGTAATATATCGTTTTTTATAGGAGATTTTTAAAATTTCTTTACAATGTTCCTTATACGTTCAATTGTATCTTTAATTGAAGTATTTAATTGCTTTACTTCCTGTTCATGTACATTATTTTCCAAATCACATTCATTTTCTGAAAAATCATCTTCATTTTTAAAATCTTCATCTGAAACATCAGTAAATCATCATTTTTATTGTTGCATTTTTTTTTTCAGTATAAAATGTTTTTAAACTGGTAGATGTAAAGCATCGTTGTAACATAATTGCGAATAAGCAGGAGACAATCTACCGAATTTTTTCATAACAGGCACTCCATCACTCATAACAGCTACAATATCTTTGTCTAAGCACAGATCAAAAGATCTTTAATTTTTCTTTTAAAATTTCTAACATCTTTTTTGCTGTAACTATCTTCAATATATATTAAACCCGGATTATACGAATCTTTAGAATTTACATATAAACGAACATCCTTAAATCTCTTATTTTTAAGACTGGTCCATTCATCAATAAACTAAACTTTTTCTGTTCCACTTTTAAAATTTTTAATTTTTTTACTAGCTACTCTTACTAAATAAAAGTCTATCATTAATGGTTGTACTTCACGTGGATTATGTGGTAGCTTAAATCCTCTTGCAGTTATACTATGTCGTATAAATACACTTTTAACTATCTGGTTAAAATTTTAGCTGGTTAAAAGAGAATATGTCTAGAGCTGCTGTTTTATATATTACTTCTTCTAGAGCTTTAAGAATGTTAAAAATTGTTTGATTATTAAAAACTGTTTGATTATTTTGAAGATTTTAATCTTTTATTGGTTATAAAAAGAGTTACAGGTCGGAAATAAAATTAAAAAAAAACTATTGATACTTAATTAAAAGTTTTCAAATCTAACAAAATACTTACACTAAATTATATACCTAACCCTTTGTAAATATCTACATGCGTTGCATAATGGCGTTTTAATTTAATAATTAATGTTTGAGAATTTACACTTCAAAATAAGGGTTTAAATTGGCCGATCAAAGTAGATTTTCTTAAAATATATATTTTGTGACTTAGGTACTTTTAGTTTTTTTGTAGTTATTTAGGTGCTCCCAGAAGTCCTTGCAGTTTTATCGCACAGCACCGCGGGAGAGCATTTAATTAGAGGCTCGCGCCTCTCACCGTACCAATGTCGCATGTAAAGCTAGAGCTGGCGTTGAACCTCAGACCTCGGTTTCTGAGCAAGAAGTCTAACCACTACGCTACGACTGCTTTTAGCTTCTAGCCCTTCATTGCCAACATTATTGCAATAAATTTTTTGTTGACTGTGTTATTATAAAAAGTGTTATTAAGTTTGACAACTATTATGTCATACAAATAATTTATATAATATAAATTTACTATTACTTATACGTTATTACATAACTACTGACACAAATATTAGCAGAATTTACAACTTTATAAGTCTTGAAATCGCAAGTTTACAACTTCATATCTTTGTTATCATAAAATTAGTTTCAATTCTAATGCAGAACGTGTTATAATTCATTCTAATGTTTTGTCACAAATCATGATAAATTGGCATATGGTGTAAAGAAAGTTTCGTAAAACTTTTTAATATTAATGCCATTAATTTAATCAGGGCTGTGGCTAGGCTTTCATCAAAAACCAATGGGGGGTAGGGGCGGGGCAGCAATTTTAGGGGACCCATTTGGAAATTTAGGGGTTCTTTTGGAAATTTATGGAGCTTTTTTGTTTGTTTTTTTAATTTTGGTAACATCTATTGGAAATTTTTTTAAGATTTTGGGGTCTTAATGACAGTTTCTTGGGGGGGGGGGGGGGGAGGAAGACGGGGACCACCAAACCACTTGCCACGGCGCTTAATTTAATAATGGTAGAAAAAAAAATAAAATAAAAAAATAATTAAAAAAAAAAAAAAGATGGTGTTGAGCTAAAAAAAATTATTTATTGTAGTATTGCTGTAGTATTAGCTCAAGTATTGAGCTAAAAAAAACATACATAACGGAAAAAAATCATGAAAATAAATTTGATATAAAATGCATAAATATATATGCAATAAATGATAAAATATGCATTTGTTCGCTTTATGTTTTTTTTTTCTAAAAATAAACCAGAGAAAAATTTGGGTAAGTTCATTAAATGACATCTCATTAGGCTTAAGAGTTCTACATAAATGCAAATGCATTATTTAAGACTTAGGACAAAGGTATCAAGACAATATTGTCAGCGTAGTGCAATATTACATTGCCTGTTAATTTTAGCTTTAAAAGATTTGTTTTTTCTTTGAAAAAATTGTTGTATAAAAGATTAGTCATAATTTATATGTGCAATTATTTAATATGTTTTTAACAATATACGTTTTCTATAGTTATTCATTAGTTTCTATTTTCTATTAGTAATCTAGTAGCAGTGTACTTTACAAGTAAGCATTTAAGGGCATTTAAAAAATTTTTTTTAAACAATTTTGAGATGTCTTGTTTTAATTTATTTGCACAAACAAAATAAGTGTCTTTAAATACACAAGCTTTTAGATTTAAAATTCTAAATAAAATAATTACACAACCAATTTTCAAATTTAAGCAATAAAAAGGCCTGAATGAGTTAAGCAAAATCCCAACAGAAATTTTTATTTTCTAGTTATTGAAAACCAAGAAGATCTAAGGGTGAGAGCACCGTAAGAAGAGATCTTCAAAAGAAGATCTAAGAGTCTTTTCAGAGAGCACCGTGGTAGAACATATAACTAAGAAATTCACGGCGCCTTCCCTATCAATGTTGCATATATGGTCTAAGCTTAGGTACCTTAGACTTTTGACTTTAAAGAAAACTCTAAATGTTAACATAATTTCTTTCATCCACATCATCACTTAAACCATTGATGTCGTTTAATATGGATAATGAATCCGTGTTAAACGACATCGATAAATTTAAATGAATGATATCAATGAACCCATATTTGACATATTAGGCCTAACCATTTTATTCAACATCTCCAAATATCTTTTTTAAAAATTAAGTCTATTTTCTAGCATTTATTGGCGTCTTTGATAAATAGTATTTTGTGTAAATAGATTTTTGTAATAAAATATCTCTTCCATAAAAACGATGGACAACTTTTTCTTGTACATTAAGATGTCTCTTAAGAGATACTTATACCTTAGAAAGAAAAAGTTAAGTTGTAAATCATTACAAATGATTTACAGAAGATGAAATAAAAGAAAATGTTAAGTCATTGTCGTGGCATATGGGTCTGCCCCCCCCCCAAAAAAAAACTAGCTAATAGGGGCCCAAATTTTTATTTTTTTTAAAAAGTGGATAAAGCTTACAGATTACCCCGAAACAGCTGGGTAACTGACATATTTTTACGTTGCCGTTCATAAGACTGAAAACAATCAAATTAACACTTAAATTTAATTAAATATATTTTATAATTGTTAAATTGGTATAGAATTTAATAGTCAGGAGTTTTTTAAACTATTGTAAATGTATTACGCAGATAATACAAGTACGTCGCAAACTATCAAAAAAAGGGTTCGCAACGTTTTTTCATGCTTGCAAACTGATTTATTATGCCTCCATAACTTAATTTTCTTGCAATCTTGTTCTCAATTGACAGCATTACTAAGGAAGACAAACGTTCATTGACCATTGTTGACCTATTTAAAGATACAATAAAATATAGCCACATGTATTTATGTATAATGAATCAAGATTATTTATACTAACCTTTAAAAGTTAAAATAAATTTTAACTTGCTGAAGCTACGTTCTGCACTTGCAACAGTTACTGGTAAAGTAAGTATGATTTGTAACGCAATAAGTAGATTGGGATAAGTTTCTTACAGCTCTTTTTTGTAAATGTAGTTTAGAAAGTCATGTGCAGATTTTAGGAGAGTAATTTTTCCTCCTTTATAACTATGACAAATGGTTTTAACTCCATTTCCAAATCCTCAGAATCTATATCACCAAACTTCATTTGCAAACTTTTGCAATATAAAGACAGAGAATTTTCATTACAGTCTTTGATAAGGCTCTCAGATTGGTAAAGAAAGTCATAAAGCTTTGTGACAATGCTTATCTGTTTAAAACGTTGTTTTACTGATACAATTGACATCAATTAGTGGCAAAAAGAAATCTGCTTTATACCAATGTTCAGGTTGCCGAGTGTCATCAACACACTCGTATGAATTAATCGAATTTTTTTTCGTGAACGCACTATTGAAAAAACCTTTTCAATTCCCAATACTTCTGCAATTTCTGATACCTTAATACGTGCGTCGGAAAATTCATTTTCGCAATACTTATAAAGAAATGCATTTCTTGCCTTTATATCACTAGCTAATATGTCGAGAAAGGTTGCAGAAGACTGAAGAAGCTTGATTTGTTGATTTGAAATAAAACGTCATACCAAATAATGATTGATAATAAGACAGGCCAAGTTCTAATATATTCCGCCAACAATCGTACTTCTGTGGCTTTTGTCCCGTCTCTCTTTTCTAAGGCATGTTCTTCTAATCTTTCGAGTACCTCAAAGATTTCTTTTAAATAATAGCGAAGTGGTTTAACACGGTTTATTCTACTTTCCCATCTGGTATCTGATTGTGGTTTGATAGAAATTGCCAAAATACTATAATTAAAATTTTTAAGTGCACTGACTGCGATTACTTTTTATTAAATTTTTTTTTCGGTTTAGTGGCTTTTGTAAAAGACTTTTAAACTTTGCGTCAAATTATCTTACTTCAACATATTCTTTGTATAGGCTGGTTTGGCGCTTAACCATCCATATAAGGCCTTAGGATTCATTTCCAAAAACCTAGCTTAAATACCTTTTACTTTTACTTTCATATTAGCACCATTATCAATATAAGATTGACCTTGACAGTCTAAAATATTTAGATCCCAATTTTTTGCCTGATTAAAAATGCACCCAAATGCCCTTTTCCAGTGGTATCGTTTACTGTGAGATGTTCAAAGAAATTTTTGGAAATATCGTTACCTACTTCAGGAGTACATGTTACTGATCGCAGAATAATATTAATTTGTTCATTGTGCGTAACGTCTGGCGTACAATCTAAAATAATAGAATAATATTTTCCCTTTTTTACCTTAAAAAGGTTTTTGGATTCTATCTCCTTGGCTAAAAGTCTAATCAACTCGTTCTGTGTGTCATTGCACAAATAGTGCTCCTTGAATTCTTTGCATAAGCTCATTGAGAACGGTATTGTACTTAGCCAGTAATTCAAACACCCCAAGAAAGTTTCTATTGCTCTTTGAACAAATGGATGTGTCTGAACCACGGTATCCAATCCAGTATCCTTTCTAATACAGCCCTTCAAAATACCCGCTCTTTACGAAGCAACTTTTGTTGTTGCTCGTCTATGGTAGCTTGATTTGCAATGCTTGCATTACTAAAATTGAGAAATTAATTAATTAATTAAGAAAAAAAGAAAGTAACCAAGCAATAAATTAAAAGAAATATCAATTACCCTTTTCGTAATGTCACCCAGTGTTCAAAGCACTTAAAATGTGCACTGCATGTTTCGTATTCTTTAAGTTTTTTTTTGATAAGCCTTCCCAAGAGTTCATTCCTTGACGGAATGGCGAAAAAGTTATCCCAAAAAGTTTGCAACCAAAACAAAACACTTTATTCAAAGAATATACGAGCCATGTCCGTTTAAAGATTTCATTCCATTCTTCATCTTGCGGTTGTACTAATTCAGTAAAAAGAAAAAATAGAAAAATAGATGGAACTGTTATGCCATTTGATGTAGACTCACATATCAACCTATCTAATTCAACTCTAGTATTCAAATAATGACAATCAGAATTATTTGTAGTTTCTGTTGGTATCGAAACACTTTCAGGCTGATCTGCTGGTTTCAAAAAATGTGTTAGTTTGGGGTAATTTGTGATTTCCTCCAGCTATCACCATCTTAGTGGCACCACCATCTCAGTGGCAGCACCATCTTAGTGGCAGCACCATCTTAGTGGCAGCACCATTTTAGTGGTAATACCATCTTAGTGGCACCACCATCTCAGTGGCACCACTTTTCACTTTTTTCTTACCAATAGTTATATCGTAAAAAACTAACAATGAAAGATAATAATAAAGATATAAATTTTACCAAACCATTGTTTGTTTTTTATGATATAAAAAAATAACAACGTATAATAATAAAAAAAAAATCAATTCAAAAATGCAAAATAAAAGTCCATATGATATGGACTTTAAAAGAAACAAATGTAAAGCGTTAAAGTTTTCCAATTTACATTTGTTTCTTTAAAAACAATGCCTATGATTTAATTAAAACAAATAAAATACTTTATATTTCATAGTATTAAAGCAAAAGTAATAACATATATAAAACAAATAAAATACTTTATATTTCATAATACTAAAGCAAAAGTAATAACATATATAAAACAAATAAAATACTTTATATTTCATAATACTAAAGCAAAAGTAATAACATATAGCGTAGCAATAAAATAATTTATTTCCAAGATAAACTGTGAATTGCCGAAAATAAAAAACGATCTATAATTTATAAATAAATAACCTTGAAATATGTAATCTAAATACAAACCATAATATATTCACATATAAACGTAAAATAATCGACTTATTAGTTGCTTTTCTATAGAGAAATATATTTCTTCACACGATGCTGCTGTTTAATGGTTTCTCATTAACGAAAACGCGTCCGTTCGCTTCTTAATTAAAACGAAAGTTTGAGTTGTAAAATTTAATAAATAAAAAGTATAAAACAAAAGAAAGAAGAAAGTTAATTTAAAACTTGTTTTTTTAAGTTGTTTTGTTTTTTCGAAAGTTGTTTGTTGGTTGACAAATATTTTGGAAGTTGTTGTTGCTTTGTTTTATTTTTCCATTTCCATCTCTCACAAGATGAAAATGCATGAAAAAAGATGGAAATGCTCTCACAACTAAGATAAATAAAAAATAAATACCCTGAGGAAAGAATATAGATCTAGAAAATAGATATTGTCTCAAAAATTTATGGTATTGCATAACTCCCAACTGAATCATGACTGTGCAAGAGCATTAAATATGTCTTAAATCAGTATAATTTCTAATCGTATAATTAGAAACAATAAATTGCAGATGAAATGGTTTAATAATAACTTCAGTAAATGTAGAATGCTTGTTCCATAATACCTGAAATTTTGTTGGCATTGACTAATATTCTTTAAGATTGCATCATAGTCAACAAATGCACCATCATGAGCAGCTGTTTTTGTTTTTAGTTGTTAAGGTGCTCCAAAACGATTTATCGGACTTATCCCAGAGCAACGCGGAGAAGCATTAAACTAGGAAGTTCACGCCTCCTTTCTCACTAATATTGTTTATTAGACTAGAGTTGGCGTCAAGCTATGAACCTCTTGGTTTTGAGCCAAAAATCTAACTACTGATTCAGAGCTGATTCAGAGTTTTCTATTTCGTTCATTGAGTGGCAAGCACATCGCTGATGAGGGCGCCGAATGAAAAAGCATAGCTGCGTTTTTTCATAAATGCTTTTAAATAGTTTTCGCAACAGACAGTCATTTTGCTTATTGAGTTGTATATTTAAGTTGCGTATCTTGTGTGATTAGTATGCAGCATGACGTCATGATACATAACTTGAATCTTATCTGGTTTTACAATAATATGCGTATTATACAGTTCGTTCAAACCAATGGCGTTCAAACACTTTTGTACTTTTTTTCTGAAAGTAACTTGTTACAAAGTAAAAACGTAAGTCTGAAAATTAACGAAAGAAAGAGTAAAAATACATTTCTGTACTTTTTCTAATAGAAGTAGCTACGTTTCTTTAATCTAACAAACGATGTGCTACTTGAGAAGCTGCGGGTAATTTACCAGCCCTCCACGATTGCAGGAAGTTTATGATTCTACACCTTTTGGTTTTTGAAGACGAATCTTTAAAGATTTTTATGGCTCGACCTTGAGGCTAACCTTCTTCTGATGTTGCAGAAACACAGAACCTATGCGAACTTATTTTAAATTCTAAATTACTGCTCTCGAACCAACTTTTATTTTTATTCATAAAGTTTTCCATTTTTTAATGGCTGCAGTTCACTTGTCTTTAAATTAAGCGGATATGCTTGCTATTTTTAACTGTACTATTTTTCGCAAATCATTTGTCACTAATTGTACTAAACTTACTGTAACAAACTCATTGTAATAAACTCACTGTAACGAACTCATTTATTAAGCTCACTGTAACCAACTCATTTATTAAGCTCACTGTAACCAACTCATTTATTAAGCTCACTGTAACCAACTTATTGTACTAAACTTATTGTAACGAACTCATTATTCTAAACTCACTGTAAAGAACTCATTGTATTAAAGTCACTGTAACAAACTCATAGTACTAAACTCACTATAATCAACTCATTGTACCAAACCCTTTCACGCAAAAGTCACATAGAAGAGAGTTTTGTTCTTCTTTCCTTTATTCTTATTTTATGCTTTTCTTTCTTATGTTTTTGCTATTCTGCAAATATTTCCGATTTTGAAATTTAATAAATTTGGTCTACAAAGTTAAACGAACTGACCCGGGCAGCTAAATATTTATTCCTAAACACCTTAGGGTTGTTGTTTTACGATATCAAATAATTACCCTGGATATATGTGGATAAAAGTAATTACATGTTTTGAAAATTAGGAAACAATTTTTAAAAAGTGTTTTTAATATCTAAAGGACACCGCTATTGTGACATTTTATTCATTAAGAATTAAATTTTCAGTAAAATCAATCACAGTAACAAAATGGTTCCTTTCTTAAAACCTTGTTGAATGGTATAACAAACAATGTAAACTTGATTCTAATTTAGATATTTCATGTATGAAAATATTTTAGATTCTAAAATTTTCTAATATTTTCATAAATGAAATAAGATTTTAGCGTCAATTTAATTTTTTTTTTAAGCGGTTATTAAGATGCTCCCAGAAGTCCTTACGGTTTTATAAAAGACCACCACGGAAGTGTATTTAACTAGAAAGTTCACGCGTTCTTCCCCACCAATATTGCCCAATATCGCTATTGGGCTGGAGCAGGCGTCTAACTGACCTCTAGGTTTTGAGCTAGAACTCTAACCACTACACCACAACTGCACCATAATTTCTTATTACACGTTGCTATAAAGTGTTAGTTATAATGAATAGTTAAAGTTGCTGTTACCAATATTTTGGGTAATTTCAAACCAGCTGGAAATGTTTTTTGGTTTGTTTAATAAGTTTTAAGCCATTTTATAACTACGTCATTCACTCCATAAATTTTAAGTTTATGAATCAAAATGCCATACCTTACTGTATTTGATGCTGGGACGTATTGTTTTTTTCTAAATCCAGAACTTAGAAAAAAGATTTATCCCCGTCAAAAAAATGCAATACACGTATAATTAATTTTGGTTATTGTTTTTCTAACTCTAAACACCTTTTTTCCGAAATGAGAATTCTAAATATTTACTATACTTTTATCATTTTTTGTTTTGTAAATATGTGTAATATAATCTTTCTCTTGCTGCTTTCATGGTATATTTACCTTAAAACATACCAATGGTCTATTTACCTTAAAACATACCAATACTTTCTAAAAAATACCAACCCTATATAGACCTCTTTAGTCAAACAAATTTTAACTAATTTTGCATTGATTATGGTGCGCCCCACTTTTAGAACAAGATATTTTATTTAATTTTATTTTTGATCAACCCTACTTGTTTGCATCTATGTAAAGTTATACTTAAAAATCTTTTACTATCTCATATAAACAAAATTCGTTAAACATTTTTATTAAAGTCATATTTATTAAACTTTATTATCCATAATATGAAGTATATGTTATATAATACTTTATCGTGTTATATTTATAGATAACTTATAAGTTATTATTTTTTCTTCGCTAGTATAACGTTCTAACGACAAAACCGTAACTATTGTCTTTTAGAAACCTAGTTTTTAATGAATCGATTTACTTTATAAATTGTATTTACTTTAATTTACTCTCATTATATTGTAAAAAGGAACTAACAAAGTTAAAAAAAAAAAAGTGTGCATATATTGACTAATTTTCAGGAAAATTCCTAATAACTCGCTGAATAAGTAGAAATTCTGTTCATTTATATATGCGCATATATTATGTCAAGCTTTCATTTGATACATTTATATATGCGCATATATTATGTCAAGCTTTCATTTGATACATTTATATATGCGCATATATTATGTCAAGCTTTCATTTGATACATTTATATATGCGCATATATTATGTCAAGCTTTCATTTGATACATTTTTCTTTTCGATAAAGTGAACTTTTTATTTATAAATTATATTATAAAAATGTCAGTCACTGTCATGTCAATGCCAAAATAAGTCATAGCATTGAAATTTTTTTGCATATTTTAAATATCCAAAAAATTTTCAAATTTGGGGGAATATTCATCATATAAATAAAATTTTTAATTAACAATTTGAATTTTTGTGTTATATAATATATATTGTATTCGAACTTTTGATATGTACTTCATTGAAGTATAAGTAAGTAAGAAGTAAGTCTTTAGTTAAATTGTTTTGTGTAACTGTACCAAAAAGATTTGCAGGTTTTTTAACCGAATTTTAAAAATGTTTGCAAACAAAAATGTAGGTAGTTATTATCAATTGGCTCGTACTGGTTTTAGCAAAACTGGTTTAATTTTTGGCTAAAATCTATTGGTTAAATCCATTTGCAAAACCCCTTGCCAGGCAATAGTGAATTGTTATATTTGTAGAAAACTTTGAGTTTATGTTTATATGTTGTTTTAAATGTTACATAACTATTGAAATTAAAAGCAAAAACAAAATAAACGATCTAAATTATTAGTTCAAAATTTTTTTGAGTTGGATTTTTGTTATCGTTTTGTATTTGTATTTTTCGGCCTCAGATATTTTTTTAAACAATGTCTCCCAGTCTTGACTTCTAACATAATTCGAGATAAAAGTGTAGTTTTCCTCGCTCCACACTAATCGAGGAGTTACTTGTTGTTCATTGTTTGCTATTGCTGCTGCAATTGAACCTACAATAGTTAGGTGAGATTGTACCTCCGGGGTAGACCCCAAAGGTTCAGCTTGAGTTAAAAAAATTAATCTGTCTGGTTCGTTGGTTATAATTAAGTCCAAGGCGGACTTTGGTACTTTAACACGTGAATTTCGATAGGTTGGGAAAGTGACAAGTTGCGTAAGATGGTTTTCCTCTAAACAAGACTTGAACTGAATGTCAGGTAAGCTGTTGATCAGTATGTTGACTGCTGTCGAAAAACCTCCTTCAACGTTAATACTTTCATAGCTAATGTGCCTAAAATTAAAGTCACCATAGAGTAATAAGGAGTCCCAACCATTTGTTTTTAGAGCCTCTCTGGCAGTCTGAATTGACTTGGTATTTTCTAGGAGTGCTAGTTCATCGGGGGTCGGTACACCCTAAAAGGAGTGAATGCTTTAAAAAAGAATTCTTTTGCGAGCTTGAGCTTTATCCATAGCTATTCAATGTTTTTTATTAAGTCGTTCAATATTTGTTAGCGTGCATTTAAGATTGTTTTTTATGTAGATAGTTGCGCCACCTCCTTCTATCTTTCCGACCCTATTTCGTTAAAAAATGTTATACCCTGTAATAGCAGTGTCAAAAGCCTCAGTAAACCATGTCTTAGCAAGAAAAGCAAAAAAAAAAGGGCAAACCATGTCTTAGCAAGAAAAGCAAAAAAAAAACGTGCGGCCGTGGCGCAGTGGTGGGTGCGCTTGCTTTATAAGCAGGAGACCCAGGTTCGAAACGAGCTCTGGATATATTTTCGCGTCACGGTAAGGAAGGAGGTGTGAACTTCCTCGTTAAATGCACTTCCGTGGTGCTCTTTGACAAGACCGATAGGACTTCTTGGGGCACCTAAAAAAAAAAGAAAAAAAAAAAAAGAAAAATAAGATGTTGGCGATTATGCTCGGTGGTTGATTGTATTCGAGCTTTCTGCTCGTCAATTTTCGTTTCATTTAGTAAGCATGGATTATTTGCCCGAAAATTGATGTTACTGAAAAACTTTACTGAACAAGTTTAGATTAATTCGGGTTGATGAGATATGACAGTAAAACGTCTAATTGATGGTGATGGTCGAGTTGGGCGTTTTCTTTTAACATTGAGTCTTGATAGTTGTACCGGTTGGGATTGTTGAGACTGACTCAGGTTTGTTTTAGCTGGGGTGGGGGTAAACTTTGATCAACAATATTTGTTGTGATTTTTGATTTTGAGGCATTCCCGATAGCGTTTGCAACGTTCATGACGTTGACAAAGATTGATCTTTGGTGAGCAGCTGACTCTTGTGCATTAACTGGCTTAACGCAGTTAAGGCGTTGATGGATGGCGAAACGAAATGGTGAGATGAGCAGCTTTAATTTTGCGATTTCATCGTTTCGCTCTTTTTTTTTGCGACTCAGTTTGTTAAATTCGTGTTGTTCTGCCTCAGTTCGGTCTTCTCTAGCAAACACATCTTTGTACTCAAGTGTAATGAGACCGTGGTGCCTGGCTTCGATAAGACAAGAGCATGCGATTAAGAATTTTTGACTGTGACCTGCATGAGCTTAATTTTTCTGAGTTCCGTTTGGGTTTTTTATGATTAAAACCTCGGACTCTTACGATAATAGAGGTGTTGATACCAACAGCTCTAAAGAAATAAATTCCGATTATTTTTACTTTCATTAAATATGCTGAAAAAAAGCTCTTTAAAAATAAATTCCGATTATTTTTACTTTCATTAAATATGCTGTTGAAGAGCGATGAGAATAATACCGGTTGAAGTTTTGTTAGTTTGCTAAGAGATTTTTGTAAGGTTTTGTTTCTGCTTCTAAGGTCAAGACTTTGTTTTCTTGAGTTGCAATGCGTGCTTTTACAGCTAGAAATTATGCAAACATTATATAGTCTAGTTGCTCTGTTTTACCGGGTCCTGTGCTTGAGAATCCTTCAGGTTCATATAGACTAGTGATGGGTGTTGTACACGCTTTGACCATAATTGACAGAAAAAAAGGGCTGAAAAATTATTCTCGGTTAGGCGGGATGTTTTTTCTACATATTATCAGCCCCTTAGTCAACTCTCGATATTTCAAACTCTCAGGAGATTGGAAATAAAGTTCGAGATAACAAATAATAAAAGATCGTCCATAAAGTACGTTCGCTCGGTAGGGGGAGAGGGGGTCTGCAAATGGCGTATATGAGATGGGGGGCAGGCGATCAATTATAAAAGTAAGGAAATATTAAATTTAAAAAAAATTCATTGAATTTTGGTAGGTAGTTTAAAGTAGCATAGCTACTTTTAGGAAGGTGGAGGGCATTCAAAAAAGCGTAAGGCAAATGCGTGGGGAAGGAAGGAGGGAGGATGGTGAGGTTCAAAATAAACTATAGTTTAAATATTTGTGCTTTCTAATTCCTTATATAAATGTCAACTACGTAAATGATAAAAATGGTATATTTGTAACAGTTAAAAACTTTACAAGAGTCATTAGACCGGGTCAATAAAAATAAAAGCAATTGCTTTTACTCAGCGTTTTTGGAGTAATTGCTCAGCTTTACGTGAAGAAAAATTTGATTAAAATCCCTCCAATTTTTATTTAAGTAAGGCTGAGCCATTACTGAGTAAAAGCAATTTCCTTTTTTTTTTCACCCGGCCTTTAAACGTTAAAATATTATTTGACAATTAAAACGTTAAAATATTATTAGACAAATATTTGAATTCCTTATGACGTTAAGAAATTTTTTTCAAAATAAACAATCATTCTTTTAGTTGTAACAGTTTTGGTTTCTTTTGTTTTTTAATAATTTTTCTTTTGTCTGTTCATTCAATTAATGTTTCTTTTGGTCTGTTACGTGCAATTAACAATTTATTTGCCTGTTACTTTTCATTAATATTTCTTTTGTCTGTTACATTCCATTAACTTACAGTTTACGTTATATGTAATCAACATTCAAAATTATATTTTCTATTTGCATCCAAAAATTACAATTTGATTATACAAAGAAAATAAAAGTTGTAGATTAAAGTTTGTTTTTAATCGAATCACATTACTATACAATAAAAATATATCACATTACTATATGAAATGTTCATTGTTTGACAAGAACTTGTATCATTTTTACTTGATTAAAAACGGTTAATGGATCTATAGTGGAATTAATTCAAGCTTATTGGTAGAATTGCTAAAGATTACTTTCTTTGTATTTGTATATTTCCTAATGTTTACATCTAATTTTGTATCATTCGTTAATTATTTGCTTCAAAAAAAAATAACATCATACATTATTATACATCATCATACATTAGCTTGGATATTTTAGGTGATTAACATCTTTATTTTGCGTGAGAGATAAAATATATTTACATTTTCTCAAAATAAAATACCGCTTTTTTTGGCAACTTAATTACATCAAGCTACTCTAAAGAACCATTGTCTTGAGCCAAACTGATTCGAGTAGATAAATAAAATAGGTAGGTATCGGAATCCTTGTTGGTAGGTATCAGAAGCGTTGTTATTTTCTATTATAGTTGTAGCTAATACCAGTTTTTTTTTTAATACCTTTGCGTCATTAAACTGTATTGTTCTTTTTAGTTGTATTATTTATGTTGCCGTTATTATTCTCATTATCTGTTTAATTCATTTGTTGATATTAAATTTTTTTGTTTTAATTGAATAATTTTAAAACAGCTTTATTTGGTTGTGACTCACTAGTTATATATATTTGCGCTCAGTCCGGTGTCGTCTGGCCACTGCTCGCTATTAATTGATCTAAACGAGAAAAAGTGAAAACTCGTTAATAGTTAATAGGGGGTGTGAACTTGTCAAAACTAGTAGTTATTTAACTTTATAAGGGGGAATCCATAAGAGGGGGTGATACCCCCAATAGATTTCCATTTAAATTTTTGTAAATATTTTTTTTTTCGTATTTTTATATATTTGACACTACATGTTGTTTATAAAAGAGGGAAATAAGAGGGGGCCTGTTCATAAATTAGACAGGCTGATTAAAAATAATTTAAAATTTTAATAAAATTGTAAGATGGGATTTTTAAAGTGGACTAATAGGATAACAAAATATTACGTCATTTCATAGACACGATAGTATAAAACTGATATTCAAAGAAAAATGTACTAAAAATGTTTTATAATTTGTGGGCTAGCCTGCCCTAAAATCTAAAATATCCCTCTTACTAAATGATCTGGACACACCAGACCTTGCCTCCTCCTTACTATATAGTCTGGGTTCATTCCTGAGTAACAGCGTTGTAACGCAAATTAAAAATAATAAAAATGTATATTTGAAAAAACTTTTGATGGATTTGACATAAATGCTTGGATAAAATCAGTTGTTACAAACTCATAGAGTATGAATTGATCTTTATTAGTCAGACGATTATTTTTAATCGAAAAACGAAACTACATCGTATGATTTAATTTCAATGGGTTTATGATCTTGCAGATATATTCTAATATTTAGCTTTATCATTTAATGTTTAACAACGATTTTTTAAGAATATAGTACTTTCAATAAAAGTCCAAAGCTCTAGATAAAAGTGCATAATGCATTTAACATCTTTTACCTGACGTTATGAACAACGGACTTTAAACATCTTTTGCAATATGAAGAGTACACGGGAAAAAACGGCAGTCACATTTTCAAAGTTTTGAGAAAGTATATAAAAAATCATTTATAAAAGTTTTCATATAAAGCATAGAAGTAAATTAGAAAAAATTATTTCTTGATTAATTTATCTGGAGTTTACATTTTTAACAAAATATTCGTAACTTATATTAAAAAATTTTTTTTTCCTAACTTTATACAAAGACTTTTATAAATGAATAATATATACTTTCTCAAAACTTTTTAAATGTGACTGCCGTTTTTTCCCATGTACTCTTCTTATGTAATGAACAGCCGCACTTTAAAAATTAGTTTTTAAACAATCAAGTCGTGAATAACGAAACCAAAAGTAAAAGTTGGTTTCAAGGAATAAATTTTTTTTAATCTAAATTTTCAAAATGGAATTTAAAATATTATAAAAAGATATTGTATTATAAAAAATTGAAGATTTTCTGCAACTTAAACAATTTTAGATAAAAGATTTTTATACGAAAAATACATGAAATATTATGCAAAACTATACTTCAAGATTCTTTGAAATATATTTTTTTAACTTATATATATTTTTTAATGTTCTATTTTTGAAAATTTTTTTTTATTTAAAATTAAATTAAATGATACCTGATGCTATTCGGTTTTTCATCTCCGCTATCAGATTGAGGTTTGTCTCGCTGTCTACGATTCTTAAACCAATTTGATACTTGAACCAAAGTTAATTCAGTCCGTTTTGCTAGAATTCGTTTGTCTTGGGGAGTAGGATACTTATTGTTTTCATACCAATCTCTGAGAACTTGTCTAGATTTTTCCTTGAAACAATATACGGTTTCTTCCCCATCCCAGATTGTTCTAGGTAAGGGGTATTTTCTTCTTATTCTGTATTTTTCAACAGCACCAAGTGGTCTGCCTCTCATTTTTTCGGCATCCAAATAATGAGCATCGTGCCACATTTGTTGTAAAATTGGGTGATTTTCAGACTTAAATTTATGATTCTCAAGAATATTGTACAATTCTCGGTAACGCTCTTGATACATTGCCACGTGAGCTTTGGCTTTAACAACATGCTCGCTATTTCGAACAATATCATTGCGTGGAATAGACCACAAAAATTTTGCTAATGTATTAAAATCTTGACTTTGAATAAGTGCTTCACAAACGCAATCGATTTGATCATATGTATAGCTAACAATTGCGTTAACGTGTTTTTGTAGTTCAGATGTGTCTAGACTACCAATGGTACTCATGCTATTAATTGATTATATAATTATATCGGTATTAATTAATTTTTCCTAAACAAATTGAAAACCCATATCAAATTCTCTAGTGTCAAATAACGGAAGTATATAATGACAGAAATAAGACAAACACAATAACAGTTACTTGTTAAATATGAGCCTCTAAATATTCTATCTTGTAATAAACTTAGCAATTCATCTTTCCTTGCGTTTCAAATATCACAAAGTTTCTTGTTTCAAATTTCTACGTTTTACTGACGTTTTAGTCTCAACATATTTTTTATATCTTATTGTCAAACGCATAATTTTCTTTAAAAACAAATCACACTGTTAAATAAAATACGCAAGAACAAACAAAATTCTCCATTGAAAGGTTTTTTTGACAAAAATATACGAGTTTTATAGCAAAGCAATTTTATAGTTATTGTTGTTTAATTTAGTATTAAAAATAATACTCTTGATTGTAGAAGAGTGCTCAATATTAAAAAAAAAAAAAACAATTTAAATTTTGCAATCAGAGCGTTTTATAGAAAAAATAACTTTTATGGAAATTCCATGCATATTGGCAACCATTCACAACGGAGAACAAAATAAAAAATGGTTGCTAAATTACGAGTTATAGTGGAGTGAGTTCTAACGTTTAATAAATAAAGATTTAATTAATTAATTAATAAGAGATTTATTTTTGTGTCCACATTATCATGCTCCTTATTTTGTCTCCTTTGAAAATTCGAATTTCTCAAAGTGCATAGATTTTTGACGTTGACGTTATAATGATATTCCATTAGGTTGATGGTGAAATCGTATTTTTTACATTTAATTACCATATTTCTTCTGATACCCATTTTTGCACTTATTGGTGTTAAATGATTTTATAAGGTTTGTTTACCTTAATTTAAAAGGGGTTTCCTTTACGTCTACGAATACTTTATATTTGTATTCATGATTATTTGAGCTTACGGCGGCTTGGTAAACCTAGTTGTTAAATTGTTTGTTTAGTGTACAAAAAGGATTTTTAAATGCGATTTCATGTTTTTTTTATCTTGACACTTTATAAAAATTTTTTTTTGTCTGGTTTGATATTGGTTTAGTTTGTGGTTTATAGGGAAATTATTATTAAGTTGCCTAAACCTGGTTATAAATTTTTTACTGAGGGGCTGTGTCAGATTATATTGTGATTGATTTTCAAAATTAGTTTTATACTTAGTTTGAAAGTCAGCTAATAGGTCATCGGCCAGCTTTGTTTGTAAAAGTTATCCAGATTATTTTAATGCATATTCATAAAGAGAAATGGATTTATTAAAAGTAACTTCACTTGCTAATATAGTCTAAATCTTAACTCAATATTTTTTTGAAGATTATTTATAATGCTAAATTGGTGGATTAAAAATATGTGTATATAACGTAATTATAGGGCCAAGAGTTGTTAAGAACTCCGAAAATTTCCTAAAGGTGAGTTTTCACTCATCCGTTTTTTCACGGGAACGGGAAAGGAAAGGGAAAAATAGTCACGTGGGCATGTGTAACATAATTTTTAATTTGTCCGAAGTAAAACACTGCATGCTCGCGTGATTATTTTTGTCTTTCCTATCCTGTTCCCGTAGAAAAAAGGATGAGTGGAAACTCACCTTTACATCATTATCTTACGAAGCACAAGATAACTTCCGGTTTTGCAGTGCACTGCAAAATCATGCCACGACATGAATATATAATAGGGATTTTTAGGTGCAGATTTTGATCCATCTTTCTGTTACTGATTGCCTAGCACCTCATTTTAACAAAGCTGTTGACACTAGTGTACTAACTCCGATCTCAGATGTAATTTTATTAAACTTAAGTTCATTTGTAATGCCCTCTTTCTGTCAAGGCTGTAAGACCCCTACCAAAAGCGCAAACTATGAAAGAAATCCTTACTAGAAAGCATACAGAAATACTACAGATACTTCTGTAAAACATACCGCAGCGGTCTTATGGATGAAAAACTAATTTCTTTTTCATCCATAAGCCGCTGCGGCCCATACCGCAGCGGCTTATGGATGAAAAAGAAATTAGCCCTAGAAAGCAAAAATTCGCAAATACTTTTGCATCAGTAAAAAAAATAGTTAAAAATTCTAATCCTACTGTTTAGTTTCTTTAATACTTGTTTTTTGTTAATGAAAATTTATTGGTAGAAAATTTTTTGCAACAATTCTTTTGTTATCGAAGTTTGATTTTTATTTTTTTATGAACATTTTTTTTTTTACATATTTGCTATTTATCTTAAACTTATTTTAAAGAATATTTAATTTTAAAATCCACTATTTAATTTCTTTAGTCTATCTTTTAAAACAATCTTTTTTTTGTGTGTTCAAATATTATTCCTATTATTTAAATAGACACTCACAGTTGAAACTTGCTCCAGCATGGGGACAAGTTAAAACAGTGAATTATTCACTGTTCAAATATTCAAGACTTATACTTGAACACTCAGCGAACACTTGTTTTTATTTTTTCATTTTACTTTTGCTTATTTTTCATTTTTATTTCTTTTCTTTCATTTTTTTATTGTGGGTAATAATTAAGCTTTATATTCATCAATGGTGAAATAATTCGTTACCAAAGTCTATTTTACAACCCTGAAAAAGTTTCTATGTAATAAATAAGTTTATACAAACTGTTTTGCATCTTGCCTCGGTCTCCCGTATATAAATTACAAATACAAACGAGGTTTCTATAATAAAATCACAATAATTTTAACTTCAGAAACCTTTTAAAAAGAGAATACGTAAAATAATATGAAAACGTTTTTTTACAAGAGAGAGTACGTAATAGTAACATAAAAACAATAAACTGTACTCAAGTATAATATAAAAGTTAAATATACATAGCTCAAATCATTTTGAGGATTGGTGATAAGACTAAATTTTGTAGCTTGGTGATAGGATTAAATTTGTCATCTTCTAGCCTCGATCATGTAATTATTTTTTATAAGTTACGACTGTAAATTTTCTTTTATTGGCAAAAGCGTAAATAAAAAAAAAGATAAAACATTACTTTGTCACAAGATAAATTAATTAAAAGTATTCTAAGATTTTTGCAATAGAGAGAGAGTAAAATTATTCTAATTTTAAAAACAAGATAAATTAGAGGTAAGTCAAAATTAGGCAAAAAAAAAACTTCTTTCCAGAGATGTGCCATTCAATAAATGACACAAAATATATTGAACTTTGTTCAACAAAATGGTCACGTTTACATAATTATTATTTCTCATCTTAAACTTGCTTAATGTTTTTTAAAAATTATGTAGTTAAATCATACTTTCAAATACAAACAAAAGTAAAATTTTTAGGTACATTTAGTTTATATACATAGAAAATTATCATTTTATTAAAAAAAATTGAGGAATGTGAGAACCAATCTGCAGAATTAATTAAACGCTACGCATGTTTCTGACGGCAATAAAGACATTGTAAATTAGTGTTTCCCCAGGGAATAACTCCATAATTTATATAATTTTGTAAAAATAGTATATAGATGACACTATTATAAACAGGGTCTCTAAATTATAAAATGGGTATAAATATATATATATATATATATATATATATATATATATATATATCAGCCATTCTCAGTTAAAATGTATTAAAATGCTTAAATAAAATTAGTAAAATTAGTTTAAACTAATAAAGACTTTAAAATTAAAAGTACAATAAAACGCAATCAAAAAAATGTAATAAATGCTTTGAAAAACGATAAAAGAACCGCAATGTTTAAAGGAACTACACCTTTTCAAGATGTAATTGAGAACTTGAAAGTTGTAATTAAGAAACGTAAGATGTAAATCAGAACTTGAAAGTTAAATAAGAAATCGTAAGATGTAATTGAGAACGTAATAGTTTATTTACCTCGTAGTTAAAGGTTGGTTCCTTATTTAGTCAAGGTGACCATATGGGTTGGTTTTCAATAATAAAATACTATCATTAAAAAAAAAGTGATAAAAAAGGCATTTGCGGTTTTGGCGATAACTGGAAAAATCCTATTTTTTCAGTTATCGTCAACTTCCTTTTTTTTTTTTGTAAAAAATTTATTTGAAAAATTAGATGAATAATAAATAAAACACAAATAATTTATTTACAAAAAAATATGAAGATTTAAATTGAGTTTAAACAATGTCATCAAAAATCATTGTAATATTCAGTTAAACACCAACTTGGGCATCTTCCATATTTAAAATCATTGCGTAATGCTTTGTAGTATATTGAGCAACATGTGCACAATCACCTCCCATTATTATATTTTTGAGGCAGTACTAATTCTTTCCAAATACTGCATTCGTTGTTCCACAATCCCAGCACTAAAGTTAGATGGAATGCGAATCGCATTTTTACATTACTCTAAATTTTAGACCAGCAGACGTATTCACATCTCTCCGTTAAGGTTAACGGAACTTTTGTCTGAAATTTTATTACAATATTTCTAAGTAAAAAAATGACGAAAACTTTAAATTTGTTTAAATAAAACTAATAGTAAAATAAAACATTAAAGTTTTTGAATATTTGGTGGTGTACCAACTTAAACAAGTGTGTGCATTATAATCAAATGCAAAATAAATTTAATTTGATAATAACATTTATTTTAAAATTTAATAAGTGTTAAAATAGTATACATATTATTTTTCAAAATTAAATCATATAAATTTTTATAAATTTATATGATTTATAAATTTTTATAAATTTATATGATTTATAAATTTTTATAAATTTATATGATTTATAAATTTTTATAAATTTATATGATTTATAAATTTTTATAAATTTATATGATTTATAAATTTTTATAAATTTATATGATTTATAAATTTTTATAAATTTATATGATTTATAAATTTTTATAAATTTATATGATTTATAAATTTTTATAAATTTATATGATTTATAAATTTTTATAAACTTATATGATTTATAAATTTTTATAAATTTATATGATTGATAAATTTTTATAAATTTATATGATTTATAAATTTTTATAAATTTATATGATTTATAAATTTTTATAAATTTATATGATTTATAAATTTTTATAAATTTATATGATTGATAAATTTTTATAAATTTATATGATTTATAAATTTTTATAAATTTATATGATTTATAAATTTTTATAAATTTATATGATTTATACATTTTTATAAATTTATATGATTTATAAATTTGATATTCTATATATTATAGCTTTTGATAATTATTTAGTTTTGAATAATAATAATATTTTTGTTTTAATCCTCAGTCAATATTTTTGGTTTAAAACCACCTCTTCCAATAAAATTTGATTTTCCCCTGCGAACCTTATTGAAAGCTAGTTTATATTTGACCCCTAAATTTTGCGCTAGAGTAACCCAATCGTCATTTCGCTCAACACATTCAGCAATTCTTCTTCTGTAATTCGGTAAAGATAAAACGTAATATTTTCTTTCAACTTGTTCGGTGTTATGTATTTCGTGCCGAAAAATTGGACAAGTTGGTTCTGGTTGTTCCAGAAGCAGATGTAAGCTAATTTGATGAAATAAATGCTGACACGGACTCAGTTTAATAGCAGGCTTTCGGCTCATAGTTTATTGAAAAATAACATAACAATCTTTTAATTCCATTATTATTGCAACAAATGCTTAATTTGATGTTATTAACCTTCCCAGCAAGCACATCAACGTTGAAGATTTAAGTTGTTAAATGTTGATTTTTGGTTAACATAGAAACGCAAATCTACGTTAAAACCAAACGTTAGATCAACGTTGAAAACAAACCAAAAATGAACGTTAGATAAACGTTGAGTTAGCGTTGGTACAACAAACTTATATACAAGTTTATAAAACTTAAAAATGCAGCTGCTTTTTGCACCTTGACTCTTAAATCGGCAAAACATTTTTTGTACAATATTGTGCTGTTGTGAGTAAAATATTATAAAGAAACAATAATTATTCATAGACTTATATAAGCTGTCATAGTAGAATATCTTATGTTGTTGTACTCCACATCTGATATTCGATTGCTACAGTTTTCACTTATTAACAATAATTAATTTATATTATTTACTGTTATAGTAGTTTTACAAATAACCATTTTGTTAACGCAAGTAACGCAATTATAACTGAAAGCAAATAAAATCAAAAAAGTAATTTTAACATTTTTAAAACAAAAAATTATGCAAAATGAAAATAATTTTTAAAACGATCTTAATAAAATCATGTCGTCGTTATCTTCATCATCAATATCAAATTCATCTACATCTTTATCACCTTCTGTCATTATTTTGAATTGAAACAAACAGTTTGCAATCTTAGTGCATTGTGTTTTTTATTTTATTTTAAAACATCGGGTAACTGCATCTAAATAAAAACATTTATTTAGATGCATCCGATACATTTTACAAGTTTTTTTTATTTTATTTGAATTCAACTCCCTAAGGCCACGAAGGCCACTACAGACTAGGAAGTGAACGGGGCCCCGGCCTCGTTCCCGGCTAAAAATGAGACTTTTTGCAAACTCTGCAAAATTATAAGATTTAGCAGATTTTATGCCAAAACAAGAGTATAAAGTTGAATCGTACGCAAATGGAGCTACATTAGATTAAGTTAAAAGGAAGTTGACGATAACTGATTAAAAATTTTCATGAAGATTGTTATTGTAGATGAATAAACAATACAGGAGCAAAGATAGAACCTTGTGTTACTCTTAAAGTTACTCGAAATAAAGAAGAGTGTAGATTCTTGTGGAAGAGTGTAGGCCTTCAAGAATAACTTTAATATTGCAATTAGAAAGAAATAATTTAATAATCTTAAAAACTTTATATAAAGCAACTAATAACAGAGTGAAAGCTAATTGTAGGATAGTTGGAAAAGTCAACATGTTTTATAGAGTTTTGAAAAATTGGAACCAATCATTTAGCAGTTTTTAAAAGTTTAGCAAAAATTGAAAAGACAACACTTTTTTAAGGCTATGATGGAAATCTTGTCGAGAGCACAAACAGTAGAAGCGTTTAATTGAGAATTAACTTTAGCATTGGAAGCCAGAGTAATATGATATTTAACAATGGGTTAATCTGTTTAACTGGCAGAAAGAGCAAGGCCATTATATTCAAGAGTCAAACTAGAGTAAGATTTCTTTGCAAACAATTCTGCTTTGTTCTGGGGAGAAGTAAAAAGATCAAAAGCAAGAGCTAACGGAGATCCCATGACAACTCCATCGATCTAATCAAATATTTCATTGTTAAATAAGAAATGCGTTTGCATGGTTGGAAATTCAAGTTTTTTTGATTCAAGTTTGGAAGTATTAAGAATTGGTCTGTTTTTAAGATTAAACCCACAGCAACTGAGATGGTTTCATCCAATGAGATATTTTTAAACAAACTTTCCGCATCAAAGGAGACTAGGTAAGAGTTAGCTACTCTTACTTCTATAAGTTCATTAACAAACATTAAAAATTAATTTAAAATTAGCTTAAAGAAGTATAAGTAGCTAACTCTTAGTTAGTCTCCTTTGATGTGGAAAGTTTGTTTAAAAATATCTCATTGGATGAAACCATCTCAGTTGCTGTGGGTTTAATCTTTAAAAAAAAATCAAACCTTAATACTTCCAAACTTGAATTAAAAAAACTATTTGAATTTCACAGAAGTTATTTGAGGTTTAATATATGCATAATGTATTAAACTACTCCCTCCGTTCCGAAATACTGTTCCATCTTAACGTTTTTTTTGTTCCAAAGTACTATTCCAATTTGATTTTATTACTAATTTTGATAAGAAAAAAAAATCAAATATTTTTAATAAAATGAACTTTTTGAGAAAATAAAAAACTACTTAAAAACTTGTATTATGAGCCACAGTGAAGGGGGACCATGTTTCCCCTCCCAGACTTTTTTAAATGTTTTTTTCTTTTTTTTTAGCTAAGTAAGTTTTTTTCAGTACATTATTTATAAATATAGGTTTTTTATATGTTTTGCCGCCCCCCCTCCTTTCTAAAATGTCACCCTCCTAAAATATCTTACAATTAGGATATTCATATCTGGACTGTTTGATGGCTGACAAATTAAACGAATATCAAACTCATCCTGAATTGCGTTCACCATAATTACTAAATCATCAATGGCTATATGCGATTTTGCATTTCCCTGTTGTACAAAAATAATTTGATTCCTTTCAATATGATTTCCTGGCCATTTTGAATGTATGGCTGGTAAAACATTTAAAGCATGTTACGATATTCAGATTTATCTACAACAAATGGAGTTGTAACTAGTGTTTCCTTACTTTAATTCTTAATGTTTCTCTTTGCAGGATCTTGCTTTACAAGTTGCCAAATGCCAATCTTTCCATCAAACCATTCATTTGTATATTGGTCAAATTTTAATCTCACAACAGTGGTCAGAAACATAATTTTTATGATAAAATTCTTTGATTTTTTATATTGGTGGGCTTCAGGTTCATCAATCTCCAAGTAGTACCATCCTGATTCTTTTGTCAAATAGAACCATTTTTCATTTACATGAGTTTTGTTGAACGTATTTACAAACTGAATTGTACCATTTGCGAAAAATTGTAATTGAGAAAGAATAAATTCAATACGATACTTCCTATTTTAATCTGTTAAAAAGGTTTTCACAGCTGACAGGCATACTCTAAGATCACCAGTCTTAAATCGACAATAAAGGGTTGTTGTTGGAATATTTAAAGATCCTGCCAACAAATGTTTTTACGCTTGTTCAAAGGGATTTCATTGATTCTTCCTTTCAGTTGATGGTTTTTCTTTTTGGAGCACACATTTGATGACCTACTTTCTTGTTCACAATGCCAAAGGTTACTGATTGTTTTAGTGCAAAGGCTAAATTTTTCAGTAGTATTTTTAATAAAGCCTTTATTTAGTTTTCCATTAATGCTTTGGGACAACAACTTATCGTACTTTGCTTGTTTGTAAGTTCACGTGTATCTTTTTTATTCATTTTTGCAAGTATTTGTTGCAAATTTTTAAGGTAACATAAATTATGTTAGCTGTTTCTAAATTTAAAATATATTGTTACTGCAATAGTAAAATTTAATGAAAACACCACAAATTAAACACTTGACTTGATTTGTTACAGAATTAAAAACAATAGTCATCTATTGAGCATAAAGTATTTAAACCAAATGGATTTTACCACAATTAAATAATTTATTACTGGTTTAGAATTTTTAAAAAGCTATTAATTATACTAGTTAAAAACTTTTAAAAAGCTGTTACTATTTTCTTTTATCCATTAAAAACGATGAAATGTTATTAAATTTTTAAGTTTATAATTCTTTTTTAACAAATCGGAACTGCATTTTAAAACAAAATATTTCATAAAAAAAAACATCCTTTTTAGAAATTAATGGTGGGATGGCGTTATATAATATTATCGGAATAAATTATTAATAACATTTTAAAAAAACATCTATATTTCATATAAAAAAAATTCCCCATTCTATAAGTCACTAACGATATAATCCTAGTTTTTATTTCATCTTTAGTGGTAGAAAGAGGTCACATTGTCTTATAATTTGCTTTTAATTCGCTAAAATAATAAGAAATTAATAAAAATCAACCCGACTAAGGTTGAACAAATTTGTAACAAATATTATTTTCGTTTAAAATCCGTAAAACATCAACCCTTTAGTGAAACTTGCAGTTATCCATAATAAGGTTATAAGGACGTCCGCAAAAGTATGGAACGAGCTTTTCAAAATAAAATCCAAAAATTTTGATCCATTATATGCACCTTTAATTAACTTGTATGCAATTATGCCACCCATAAATATCGCAATCATTAAACTTATATTTTGGCATCCGGTGTAATAGTAATTATAGTTTTGGCATCCGGTGTAAAAGTCTTTTGATTTACGGCTTCATTTAAGTCTATAAACTGAAATATACTCAATATCCCTGGTTTAATTACGCTCGTTGCGAAACTAAAGACAATATTTTTCTCTCTCTAATACTAAAATTAACGTGCATTTTTATACCTGTTTTAAATAATTAAATTCTTCATAAATTTTCTAAAATTTACGCTACTTTATTAAACAATTTATCGAAAATATCGGAGCTACATAAAAGATATTAGTTTAAAAATATTTTTTATGTAGCCCCGATATCTTCGATTGTTTGCAGTAAAAAACACGCTTAATAATATTTTTAGGTAGCCTCAATATCTTCGATCGTTTGCAGTAAGAGACGCTTAAAAATATTTTTTCGTAGCCCCAATCTTTGATTGTTTGCAGTGTTGATTGTAATAAAAATGACTCTCCTTTGAAATTTTAAACTACAAAACTATTGACAAATCTATATTAAAAAAGAACTTTTTCAATTATTAAAATATTCGATTATTTCGCAACAGAAAAGCCCCCCTGATATCAAAATAAATTGAATTCGTTTATAATAGCAAGATTTTCTAGTCCCTACATTAACTGATACAAAATACTTGATACAAGACTCTTTAATACAATTTCGCGTTTAACACTTGAAAAAATTGGCTAAAAAACAGAATAACATAGCTCGTTTTTTTATAAATACAAGTTTAAATTTTTTCATTTAGCAGTAAAATTAACAATTAACTTTACTGGAGTTACATCATTATTGTTAACCACTTTGGTATGTTTAACTCATAGTTCAATAAATGTTCTCTTTTTAGATGATATTGAAATTGATTTTGAAATTTTTGAATTTTTGACAAAAAAGTTTGAATGGAACCAGTTACAGTAGCGCAATCATTATATTTGTTTTCAAACTTGTGCTGAATACGAGAAGAGCTTTCAACGTTGTAAACTGTTATGTTCCTGTGCTGCTGATGGCCATGAACTATTGATATTTGAAAATTACATTGCAGATATTTGGAACAGGTGCATAAAGCGGATGGTTTGTTGTTAAGTGGGAAAAAGGACGACTCTTTTGACACATATATTTTGCTAATTGGTAGACTAATAGAGCCTTGGGTTTGCAATGACTCTATTCGGCTTTCATTAAACTTGTTGCTTAAATTTTCACGAGCGTCGGATAAATTACACCATGTTCTGTTTTTATTAGAGACTACATATGTCATAGAAACTGCCAAAAGACTTATCGATATGCTATACATAAATACACAGCTTCCAATAACCTATCAATGTAAAAAAATTATAGCAAGTTTTTTTTTTTAACAAAATAATTAAAGCCGTTAAATTTCAATAATTTCAAAAATGTTTGATTTGTATGAAATCGTGCAAATCAAATCTTAACATTTGATTTGCATGATTTCATAAAAATTAAACATTTTTGAAATCGTACAAATCAAAATTTAAGAATTGATTTGCATGATTTAGAGCACAAACCAAATGTGTTTAGTACAAGGACATTAAAAAAAAAATAATTAACTACCTTGATTGTATTATGCAAGATTTCAGTAAAGACCTTTTTGTGCTTCGATGCAAGAAGTAAAAGACTCAAATCTGTATAGGAAAACCAACCTCTTTTTAAACCACATTTCAATGCAATTTTAGATTCAACTTTGTCGCAAAATGATAAAAACTCTGATGGACTAACGTAAACCTTCCAGTTCTATGTTAAAGAAAATTTTTACATAGAATTTTTGTTCATTAAAAAAATAGAAGAATATTATAAAAATTTTTAATTTTTTACAAATAATATACACACTGCCCAGCAACATAGCCATATGGGCCCCACGTGGTTTTTAACCTGAGCATATGAGCATTGGTTACAGGATACGGACTCTAGATGGGTCCCATTTGGACCTGCCCATTTAACTAATTTGACGGATTATTCCGTTTGCAAAAATCACAGAATATTCCTTCAAGTGTATTTATTGGAAAAAAAAACGCTTGTTTTCTTTACTTTATTCATTTAGTATAAACTATACATTATGGCTAATAAAAGAGTTGTACACTCGTCCAAAAATTGACACGATTTATTAATTAGTAAAAGAGTTAGCAAAAGTTTATTAACAATGGTATCAATTAAATATGTAATATTATTAGTTCAACATAGTTATGTTTAATGATATTATTAAACATGTTTTTTGTAGATGCATTTTAGCACACTAAGCAGTAGATGCCTTGCAATTTAAGCTTTACTTAAAATGATAATATTGCTTCATTTAGTTTAATACTTAAAATGATAATATTGCTTCATTTAGTTTAATATTTAAAATGATAATATTGCTTTTAGTTTAATTTAGTTTAATACTTAAAATGATAATATTGCTTCATTTATTGCAGTTCCTAACTTGTTGCAGTAATCATTATTATACATACATTATTATTATTATGTATCATTAGTATATGATAATATAATATATAATCATACATTATTATATTTAATATAATGTATAATAATGTAAAATTTCATTTATGTATAGTAATGTAAATACATTTATGTATAATAATGTAAACAATTATTATTTTAAAGTAATATATATGTATAATGATGATTACTGCAAAAAGTTAACAACTGCAACAATTTTACTGTAGTTGCAATAGAAAAATATCTACTGCGTTATAAAAACTTATTTGGTTATTAAACATATTTTTGTAATTCTATAAAAACTTTTAATTCGTTTCAAAGTTTTATAAAAAAAAATAACGTTTAAACATGTTTAAATTAAACAAGTTAAGTTCAAAACATCAAACTTTAATGCTTAATTTTCAAAACTTAATTTAAAAATTTATTTGGTGACTTATATTATAACTAATATATATAAAAAATTTATTTGGTGACTTACGTTATAAATTATTCCAAATTTGAGATGTATTAGTGTAATGTTAATAACATAAAGTTATCAAACTAAAAAAAAAACCTTTATCTTTTTTACACACCATATAAAAAATATTTACTTTTACAAAAATATAGCATAATGATTTATTTCGTGAAATAATTCTGATGAAATGGTTGTACTGCTCAGCAAACAAGCTAGACCTAATCCTGCATAGAAAAAATTTAGCGTTTGGACCTCAGGATAATGCAGGTAAGAGTAATATTCAAACATGCTATTAACTTTAATGTCCCAAATTATAAAATATTCATTTTTAAACATAGTTATCATTACTCAAAAGATATTTTATTGTATACTTTAGCAACTTCCATAAAGCAAGAGAAAAACTAAAGTTTTTAGAAAATTTAAATATTACTTAAAATAAAAACAAACAAATGCTAAAAAAAAAACAAAAACATCTTTATATTAAAAAAATTTCTTTAATAATTAATTTTGAACTCATGTACAAATATAAAAAATGCTGAAGTAACTTTGATACCTACGTTAACGAATGAAATAAAAAATTATAAATCACTATTATATTTGTGATATGTATGCACACGATACTTCTTGATAACTGTAACAAAAAACATGTTATGAAATTCAAAAAACCTGTGGGGTCAAACCACTGCATTAACTAAAAATTGAAGCCAAAAAGCTAGATATATATCCATTTAGAGTCAGTCTTTTTTATAGGATATACTTTTACAGAGTTTTTAATAAATTATATTGTATTAGACATATTTGTAATACACGTGACATTACTCTATGATAATTTTAGTGTATGTATATGTGTGTGTGTGTGTATATATATATATATATATATATATATATATATATATATATATATATATATATATATATATATATATATATGCACACACATATATATATAAATTTTTTTTCAATTATTGCCTTCTATAGAGTACTTCAATAAACAAGCAGTAGAAATTGTTCATTTAGCACAGTTCCCCTTTTGGAAGGGTCATCACAGCTGAGAGAATGTGATTTTTTTAGTAACCTTGTATACATGAAATTATAGCAAATTTTAGTTTGGTTATAAATATGTAAATAGTTTTTAATACAAAGGTATACTTATTTTATTGTTTAGTTGCATTTTGCTGAAATGTTTTTATAATTGTTTTAATTATCTTCTAATCTCATGCTTTTTTCTTTCAGAATGGTTACCACCTACTTTATCTACTGGCTGCAATATAGGTATGTACATTTTTTACTTGGAATACCATAGATACATAAAAATTAACTTCTACCGATCACAAAGCTTTATGCAAAGTCTTTCCATTTAACATAATTTAACTTTACAGTGAATTATTTTTATTCTGTATTAAAAACACTTTGTTTATTCAAAAAGCTGCAAAATACAATTTTAAAATGTCTGTACTAAAAGAAACTATAAAGCGTCTTCAGGAGATAAAAAAGGACGCAAGAAAGTACTTGCGCAATTCTAAATAGTCTTTTAAAAAACAGTAGCATCGACTGTCTGGCTACTTAGTTGCTTGAATTCATAACTATAAAAGTTAAAGAACAGTTGAATAGTTTAAAGATTTTAACAAACTGTTGAATGTTAATAGGTATCATATAATATATTATATTATAAAATGTATTATATGATAGATACTTACTAACATTCAACATACTTGTGTTTTAAAGGTATCAGTGTTCCCTCATCTTCACTTCCCAGAACACAGAATAAACCATTCTGTGTTCTGGGAAGTGTTCTGGGAATTAGAAACCATTCCAACTTTTTAAACTTTTGTTTTTAAATATTAAAATTATTGTTTTTCACAGGTTGGACACTAAATTGAAGGTTGTACTCTTGTGGAGGTTACTGATCGTAATAGTGCTGTAATGACATCAAATACAAAACATATGAATTGAAGTAAATAACTTTAAATTTTTTTTTAAGTTTTATTAAAATTTTTATAACTACTTTCTTTTATGAGTTTCAAATCATAAAAAATTTTATGAGTTGTTATTCAAATCAAATATATTTTGTTTGTAGAAACTGTTAAAAGGAATGCACATCGAAGTCAAATTCGAGAGGCTTGGCATACTACATCACAAGATTGAGATGGTAATTCAGTCAAACGTGCTAAATCACAAGGCCTCATAGAGAAATATCTTCGGACATAGAAAGATGAATAATATGAAATATATAATATATTATAATTGTATGCATTGTTTTGTTTTTTCACATTTTTTATTTCGTATACTGTTTACTGAACAGTGTAAGAAATATAAAAATATTATCTGAACTTGATATACTATCTGAAATCTGGAAATATACTATCTGAACAGTCTATTCAGATCGCCCAGCAAATAATTTTTTAAGACACGAAAAAAATAAATGTTTATACAAAAATAAGTTAGCTAACAAATTTATTTTAACTATAGGTAAAATACATTATTCACTTTATTTAGCTAAGTACTAGTAAATTAGTGTTAGGGCTTGGCAACTGGTTTACTATTTTTTGACTATAAACGTATACACACACACACACTTATATATATATATGTATATATATACACATATATGTATATATGTATATATATATATATATATATATATATATATATATATATATATATATATATATATATATATATATATATATATATATATATATATATATATATATATATATATATATATATATATATATAAGGATTGGGCAGGAATGGCATGCGACCAAACACTATTGCTGACCACGCAAATAATTTTTTTTGTTAAAAAACTTGACCACAACTGTTTAGATGATTTAAATATTTCAGAAATGCACCAAAAAAAGATAGGCTGAACAGTTCAGCTGAGGGTTTTAAAGTCTTTTTTTTTAAGTCTAGGAAAAATCTAAACTAGGAAAAATAATAAAAAAAACTAAAGTAAAAAGAAAACAATTCCTTACGAAAAAAAAAAATATAAGCTTTAAAATAAAACTCAAAAAAACTTGAAGCAAAAATTACTTTTTTGTTACATTTTTATTGCATTTAAAATAAATTACTTTAAAACTTATCTTTTGAAACGTTTTATCAAAATTACTTTTAATTATTGTTTAATAAATGAGCAAATTTTATTTGAATTGTTGAAAGTGAAATTAAATTATTGAAAAGAAAAAAATGTAAAATTTTTAAATAGTGTAAAGATTTTTTTCAAAAAGTTGCAAAAAAAATAATTAAAAAGAAACAAAAAAATAAAGCAATTAAATCATTCTATTGCAAAGGGAAGATTTTAATTTAACTTCAGCCTCATGTGGATTTAAATTTCAATTGGCTAAATGTGGTTAGTCCCAAGTTTATCTTATGTTACATTTGAAACAACTCAAAAACTTCTATTTATACTTTTAATTTTTTGCAATTTTTTATGAAAATTATTGCTTAAAAAAAAACTTAAAAACTGTTTCTCTTAAAAACATAAAGCATACTCAAGTAAATTAAAGTTTAAATAAGAGACTTTGATAAACAATTTTTAAGCTTAAAAAAAGTTAAATATAGTAATAAAACGTAGGAGAGAAGTGGGACATGGGAGATGTGGGACATCTTAAAGATTCCAATTAGGAGAAGTTTCTAATCAATGCTAATGTAAACAATTAGACTTTTTTCCCTATTCTCTATTTAGCAAACATTGCTTTGTCTCCCCGCGCGTGGTAAAAACAACATTTTTGAAAAGTACACCCAAAATATGATTTTCTGAGGGGTAAACTAAGATAAAAAAAATTAATCGAACTCCTATTACTCCCATATATTTTTTGTGTAACTATGGAAACCTATTAAATATTTTGATAAAGATTACAAATGGTTTTAATAGTTTTTAATTTTTTTTTTTTTTTTAAAACATCTTCGCTTCCAACAAGGCTGCAAGCAGCCACTAATTAAAGTTGGAAGTTACTGTAAGAGAAAAGATGAAGATTGTAGAGCAAGATAACGATTGACGGACGATTTAAAAGATTGCAAATTATATGAATCAGGAAAGCAAGATGAAGGAAGCGAATTCCAAAGAACTGATGTTCGAGGAAAGAAACTAGACGAATAAGCGTTTTTGGAGCACTTAGAAACAGTCACAGAAATAGGATGACACTTAATTGAATGACGAGTAACACGAGAATGAATTTTAGTAGATGGCACAAGAGACGCTAGCTCTTTAGAGCAGTGCCCATTATAGTATTTGTAGAAAAGAGAAAGAGAAGCAACATTACGACGATGTGATAATGGTTGAAGGTTGGCTGCAAGAGCAGATCCAACTATGTTTACAATGCGTTTTTGCACCTTGTCTAAAAGAGAAAGGGCATCATTAGAAGTCCGCCCCAGATATGGCAAAAGTATTCCATACAAGGTCGGATTTGAGATTTATAGAGATAGAGAATAGAATCCAGAGTAAGAAAGTGGCGAGCTCGATAAAGAGATGCAACCTTAGCAGATGCTAATTTTGCAACCGATTTGATATATGGTTTCCAAGAAAGATTGGAAGTAAGAGTTAATCCCAGAAGATGAAGAGTAGGTGACTCATCGAGTACATCACCGTTCATTAACATAGGAAGATCTAAATTATTGTGATAACTATTGGCTGAAAAAAAATTGAGTTTTATCTGAATTAAAGTTCACCAGCCACTGTGAGACCCATGCTGTAGTAGAAGTGAGATCCTTTTCAAGCTCAAATGCCCCCTCCAAGCAATCAGAGGGTGTTGGTTTCTTATCACGACAAGAATAAATGGTAGTATCATCAGCAAACAATGCCACCTTAGATGTGAGAATATCTGGAAGATTGTTAATGTAAATTAAAAAGAGTATAGGGCCAAGGATAGAACCTTGAGGAAACCCTGAAGTTACAAAATAAGAAGAGTGTTGTCCATCGAAGACAACTTTTATGCTACGATTGGAAAGGAAGGATTCAATGATCTTAAAGATGTTGCCGGATACACCATAAGAAGAAAGCTTATGGAGAAGACCAGCATGCCAAACTTTATCAAACGCTTTTGAAATGTCAAGAGCGATGGCCTTAACCTCTCCACCTTCATCTAATGCAAGATAAAACCTGTCAGTTATTACTGTTAGCAAATCAGCTGTAGAACGAGAAGATCGAAATCCATATTGATGGTCAGAAAGTAAGTTATTAGATTCAAGATGAGAAATTAAGTGTTTGTTAATTAAAGATTCAAAAACCTTGCTTATGATAGGAAGAAGACTTATGGGACGGTAGTTAGACGAATCAGATCGCTCCCCAGAATTTTTGAAGATAGGGATAACAGATGTGGCTTTCCAGCAGGCTGGAAAACAAGACTCTGATAAGCACTTGTTGAATAGTTTTGAGAGTATAGACGACAGCTCCGGAGAACACTTCTGAAAGACAATAACAGGTATGTTGTCTGGGCCACAAGCTGTAGAAGAGTCTAGGCAGGAAATCACTTTAGATACAGATGCTGGAGTGATATGAATGTCAAGCAATGGATCAACCTGTTTGTTGGCAATATCAGGTAGAACGCAATTAGTGGAATCAAGAGATGATATTGATGAAAAGTTTTTAGCAAACAGTTCGGCTTTGTCTTTAGGTGAGGTGACAAAGGCTGAACCATACAAGAGAGGTGGAATTATAGATTTGCCCTTATTATTGATATTATTAAAGATTCTCCAGAAGTCACGAGAGCCTAATTTATGAGATGAGATACGAGATTTCATGACCTGAGAATAGCGGGTTTTGGCATTAGACAAAACCTTTTTACAATTGTTTCTAGCAGTAATAAACAGACGTCTGTTTTCTGGAGAATTGTTTTGCTGATAAATATGGAAGTAACGGTTTCGATTGGCAATCGCAGCAGCACAGTGTGAGGAAAACCATGGAGGAGAGTGAGGCTTGACCTGGAATCGTCGAGAGGGAATAAAATATTCCATGCCAGCCTGAATCCACAAAGTTACATAAGAAGCACATTTTGTTGACAGGAAGGCGAAAGATTTCTACCCAAGGGCCATCACGAAGAAAATCACTTAAAGAATCCCAGTCAGCTTTACTGTAGTTGTAAGAGGTTCGATAATAGGGGTATTCAGGTGATGAAGAAGAATGAGATATTAGTTTTAAAGAGATCAAACTGTGATCAGAAGCACCTAAGGGTGAATGTGGAGAAACTGAGCACTGACTAGGATCAGAAACAAGACATAAGTCGAGTAGAGAAGGTAAATGATTAGGGTTGTCAGGAAAGCGAGTTGGAAAGTTGACTATTTGAGTTAGGGATTGAGAAAGGCAAAAGTTGTGGGCTTTAATGCCTGCAGAGTCACTGACACTAGAGCCAAGCCATTCAGAGTGGTGAGCATTAAAGTCAACAACTATATTAGCTGATGGATAAAGAGAGAGGGCTTGGTCAATACGATCAGAAATAACATCAAAAAGAGTGCAGTCTTGAGATGAAGGAGAGCGAAATAGAACAAAGAGAAAGGCAATAGAGTGAAGTGGTGCTAAACGAAAGCACATGAAAGAATAGTCTGTGGATTCAAACCTAGTTTCACGACAAACAGGTGAATTCTTACGAATGTAAATGCCCAGGCCAAGCATGTGACTATTGGAGTTTTTACGAATCAGAGGAAGATAACCATCAACACTAAGATCACAAGATGAGACAGCCGAACTCAAATTAGTCTCACAAAGAGCAAGTAGGTCTGGTGAACTTTGCAAGAGATAAGACTCAACAGAAGAAAAGTTACTTCGAAGACCACGAATATTAGTAAATGATAGGTTTAGAGAACTTGGTGATGATGATGGTTTTTTGTGTTTTATAGTTTTTGGTACTTTATTCATTTTTAAGTTAGATTGAAGAACTTGACTCAAAGCATAGATAGTACTCAGAACACCGTTTAATAGCCCAAGCAATTGCCTCATTACTACTAATAAACCCTAAGCCGTAACAAAGGGCTCCAAATGTGGCCTCTGCAATGCACACCAAAAGTACAAACAGGGACACCATCCATGCGCAACATGGCACTGTTAATACTTTGATATTTTTCAGCTGTTGATGGAACCAGCCTCTCTGAGAGCTACCACAGAGTTCGGGAAACCTGACTACCAGCCGGCCTCAGAACCATGTTATGAGGGTACAGCTCTAAAACTGAGTTTTAGAGCTGTACCCTAATAAGGAGATAATAGAATGAGTTGCCTAGTCATAAAAACAGTGACACAAGCAAACCCATGCATTGAGTTAAGAAGATCCAGTATTCAACATCCTAAACTGGAAACAATGTATTAAAAATACATCTGCGCCAGCCTAATAGATGAAGAAGGGGTGCGAGACTGGTCAACAGATAGAATCTGTTTACCCCTTAAAATAGTTTTTAATTATTAATTTTTGTAAATATATTGTTAATTACTCACTTATTCTACTTCAACCCATGGCTGTCCCATTTTACCTCAATGGCACATCTCCTCTAAAACCAAAAATATATACTTTATTATAACCTGTTGCCAATCTTAGGAGATGGAATCAGTAAAATGATACTTTATCCGTTAAATCTTATTTGGTAAAAGTACATATATAAAAAAGATATTAAAAGTATTCTAGAGATATTTTTTAATGTCTCACTTTTCCCCACTCTCCCTAACATCTAAGTTATTATGCTAAGCTTAACAAAAGTTAAACATAGTACACTCATTATCCTTCACCTCATGTTATGCTTTTTTTGCAATAACTAAAAAAACTTAATAAATAAAACTAACTTCAAGTAAAAGAAAAATTTTAAAGTTAAAGTAGAACATAGTATCAAGTTGAAAAATAAGCAAAAAAACAGCAACAAAAAAAAAGTATCAAGCTAAAAAGCAATTAAATATATTATCATTATTATTTTAAAATTAAAAACAGATATCATTATTGTTGTTTTAAAATTAAAAACAGATACCATTATTATTGTTTCAAAATTAAAAACAGATATCATCATTGTTTTAAAATTAAAAACAACGTTTTTGAAAAGTACACCCAAAAAATGATTTTTTGAGGGGTAAATTAGGATAAAAAAAATTAATCGAACTCCTATTTCTCCCATATATTTTTTGCTTGTAGTTTGTAGTTTTAAAACAACAATAATGATGATATCTGTTTTTAAATTTAAAACAACAATAATGATATCTGTTTTTAATTTTAAAACAATAATAATGATATTATTATTGTTGTTTTAAAACTACAAACAGATATCATTATTATTGTTTTAAAATTAAAAACAGATATTATTGTTGTTGTTTTAAAATTAAAAACAGATATCATTATTGTTGTTTTAAAATTAAAGACAGATATCATTATTGTTGTTTTAAAATTAAAAACAGATATCATTATTGTTTTAAAATTAAAAACAGATATCATTATTGTTGTTTTAAAATTAAAAACAGATGTCATTATTGTTGTTTTAAAATATATATTAAAATATATATAAAGATGTAAAATATTTATGTAAAATATTTACACTACAAATCTAAAGATACTTATATTTAGATATGTATGCATTTTCTGTCTAAATTAAAAAAAATTAGAGTAATTTAAAAACTTTAGCATGTTTATTCAGTACAACAAGCTTTAACAAGTATGCATTTAATGTATGCTTTTTAATTTAAATTTGCTTATAACACTTAAATTCATATAACAACCTGATAACATACCATTGCATCAAGAAAATCTCGCTCTAGCTTATTTACAGTAGAAACACCCAAACCAGCTAAAGATGCAAAAAATAAATATAAAAAAATGTAACAAATATTATAAAAATGTCTTCTTTTTTTTAAATAAAAAATTGATTAAAAACACTGACCTGCTTCAGCCCATTCATCATTTAAAACTTCATCGTCTTCCCCTTCATCAATTAAAAACTTTGATGCTACCATCTAAAAAGTTGCATTAAAATCAATCCTAAACATTTTGTAGCTAATTCTATCATAAAACCATAAGTACCCTTAGCTGATAACCATAAGTACCCTTATCACAGTGTAATCATTTCATTATTGTAAAAAAATATGTTACAATATTCATGTAATTATTAAACACTAGATAATAGGTATTGTGTATGTTGATACTGAGAAGGGTGGTCTCGTATTGTGTGGTATCGCTTATATACTAATAATGTCAGTATTGATTTGATACCACACCATACCAAGAATGATGGTCTCATACAGGTAGTATCACTTTTTTACTATTTTCGTTACAAGCAGTATTGGTTCGATAACACACGATGCCAAGAAGGATGGTCTTGTATCATGTTGTATTGCTTATATACTAATGTTGATACCATCAGTATTGGTTCAATATTATATGATACTGATAATAAAAAGAATTGTATGGTATCGAATGGTCGCAGTCACGATTAAAAAAAAAATTAAAATGTGACCTTTTGAATTTATTATTAACAAAAATACAATAAAGATTGCTTTTTAGAGGTTTAGCTCTTAAAATTATAAAGCATACTCAAGTAAATTAAAGTTTAAATAAGAGACTTTGATAAACAATTTTTAAGCTTAAAAAAAGTTAAATATAGTAATAAAACATAGGAGAAAATGGGACATGGGAGAAGTGGAACATCTCAAAAATTCTAATTAGGAGAAATTCAATGTTTCCTTATGTAAACAATAAGGCTTTTTTCCCTATATTTAGCAAACATTGATTTTTCTTCCAGTGTGTGGCAAAATCAACACGAAAAGTACCCCAAAAAACGATTTTTTAGAAGGGTGAATTGGGACAAAAAAAATTAATTGAACTCCTATTTCTCCAATATATTTTTTGTGAAACTATGGAGACTTCTTAAATATTTTGATAAAGATTACAAATGGTTTACAAATTTATTAGTTTTTAATTATTAATTTTTGTTTATATGTTGTTAATTACTCACTTGTTCTATTACAACCCATGGCCGCCCCATTTTACCCCAATGGCACAACTCCTTTAAAATCAAAAATATAAACTTTATAACTTTTATAAGTTTTTTAAAATTTTAGCCTCTGGCTAAATTATCAAGAAGATCCTGAAGTATGACCGTTTTACTTTTAGCAGATATTGACAGAGGGTGACATTTAAAAAAATTTCTGGGTCATTTGACATGGAATTACCCATAACTGATACTTTGAATATCAGTATTGTGTGATCTCAATATCAATACTGTAAAGTAATGCACCTTTACCAGATGATAAATCAAGACTTGATACCAATTATCTAGTGTCTAGTAATTATCACAAAAATATGTTGTTATTTCGTGTACTTGATTGCATGTTGAGTATAAGTAAAATAAGTAAAAATTATTTTTTTGGTTTTGAAACACGGAAGCAGCAAGGGGAAACAAAGATGCAAGCAAGGAGAAACAAAGCTATAGTTGTTAGGGTGGTGGTAAAAACAACTTATTTTAAAAATGTCAGCTGACAACCCCTAAATGTGTTTTATATAATAAAATAATACTGGATTAAAAAAATTTCTGAATAAAAGATATTTTTACGGGTGCCACAAGGCCCTTATACATCAAACAGGTTCCTAATATTATAAAAAAAAAAGTTTTTCAAAAGTATGTCATGTTGGGTCTCAAATGATGCAAAAATATATAAAAATTTCAAAAACATGAATCATTTTATAAATATACTATTATTTTAGATTTTAGTAAATAGAAAATGACATTTTTTAATTTATAACAAAAAAAAGGGAATTTAACAAGATTTTTTTAATTATAATTTTTTTATCTCTGCTTTTTATAAAACAATGATTATTTTTGAAATTTTTACTTCATAAAATATTGTTTGAATACACGTATAGTCAATGGGGTGATGTTGTTTTGTCTAAATGATCAGAATCTTGAAAGTTATTTTAATTAGAAACATTAAAATGTAGATGGTAGTGATGCTCTTATGATGACGATGCTCCATCCATACACCAACTACTTGTTAATATTAATTGAAAATCTTTTTTATTCTTATCTAAATATTGCAAAATAAACTTTTTCTGTAATTTCCAAGGTCCTGCAAAAACCTGTGGACCTGCATGGTCCACAGGTTCTTATAGCTCAACTTGGACAATTGTTTTAAAAACTTTTTTTTCAAACAAATTTACTCCCAACAAGATTGCAATCACTAAATAAAATTTTGATAACTCCCAAAGAAACTTTTTATTTCAAACAAATTCACTCCCAACAAGATTGCAACCACTAAATAAAATTTTGATTACTCCCAAAGAAAATTTTGATTACTCCCAAAGAAAATTTTGATAACTCCCAAAGAAAATTTTGATAACTCCCAAAGAAAATTTTGATAACTCCCAAAGAAAATTTTGATAACTCCCAAAGAAAATTTTGATAACTCCCAAAGAAAATTTTGATAACTCCCAAAGAAAATTTTGATAACTACCAAAGAAAATTTTGATAATTACCAAAGAAAATTTTGATAACTTCCAAAGAAAATTTTGATAACTACCAAAGAAAATTTTGATAACTACCAAAGAAAATTTTGATAAGTACCAAAGAAAATTTTGATAACTACCAAAAAAAATTTTGATAACTACCAAAGAAAATAAAGTAGAGAGTTAAAGAACAAGAAAGCAAAAAAAAAAAGACAAAAAAATGTTTTGTCGAAAAAAAGACTCGAAAAATTGAAAATTGTATGTTTCAGAAAACATGAAGAATGAATTCAAAATCATTTTAAATCAAATTATTGCATCTATTTATTTATATTAACTAAATAATATAACAAATATGATAAAGTATCAAATATATTTACACAAAATTAATAGCACATAAAAAAAGTTGATAATACAAAAAACAAAGAATAATACAGTCAGGATAATATCAAAAGCAAAAAAGACTCTGTATATATATAAATACCATGGCAACAACATATAGATCAGCAGATGAAACTCTAACCAAATAGCATGGATTAGACTGCCTCAACTTTTCTGTGTATAATATTCCCATCATAAGTGCACAAGGAGAAATCACTAGTTGTCTAAATTAAAATGTAATTTTTATGCAGAGTAACACTAAAGCTAGGATAATATAAACACTAGAATAATACAAACATAGGATAAATAAGTAGAATAAATAGAATAATGATATATAACTATATATAATAATCAGGGATAATGATATATATATATATATATATAATAATCAGGGATAATAATATATATATAACTATATATAATAATCAGGGATAATGATATATATATATATATATAATAATCAGGGATAATAATATATATATAACTATATATAATAATCAGGGATAATAATATATATATAACTATATATAAAAATCAGGGATAATATATATATATATATATATATATATATATATATATATATATATATATATATATATATATATATATATATATATATATATATAACTATATATAATAATCAGGGATAATGATATATATAAATATAACTATATATAATAATCAGGGATAAGGAGGACTCTAGATTTGAAAGTCATAAAAAGATTCACTCTTGGTTTTTGGTATCCAGAATTGTAAAGAAGCTTATGGACTATTTTTGTGAAAAATTAAGACTTTTAGGTTTGAGGAACAATCAATTTTTAACCTGGACTCTATACGCTTTTTAGAGCTTCTGAATAACAGACACCAGGAAAAAACTTTAAAGTCTGAGTCTTTTTGGGACTCTGCATCTGTGATAATAATAGATAACACTCAAAAATATAAATTAACTAAACAACATTTTTTTTGTTTTGAAAAATTTGTAAATGTTTCTTACATTTTTTTAGATATTAACTTATATAATAATATTTAAATATAAACTGGAATTATATCTAATATGTGTAAAAAAAAACAAAAAAAAAAACAACAACAACAACGTTTTTATCAAACAACCGATAAAATTGCCCTGATTTTATGGCAATAAGATATACAATTCAGCGAAAGGTTCCGATTATTTATTATTATATTTATTTAAAAAAATAAGATAGAAATGTTTTAAATAGTTTATGAACAACAAAATATTAAATTATGAATTATGCAGCATAAAATAAAGCAAAAGAAACTTCTAATAGACAACTGAAAAACGGGACTGGATTGAAAAAACTTCTTAAAGGTATAAGGTAAAAGAAAAAGAAAAAATGTTTAAAAAGTATTTTTATTTTAGTTTTTAATATTTTATGTGTTTTTAATTTTTTATAACAAATGAATAAAAAAATAAATTCAAAACAAGGATGAAAAAACGTGGGTATGAATTTTATTTGAATTACAGAAATGTAGGTAAAAAGTTATCTTACGACCACTTTAAAACTGAGAATATACCTTAAAGTACTATCTACAAAATAATTAAACATGCTGAAAGTGAACCTGGTTACCAAAGAAGTCTAGGAATTGGACGAAAGACTAAAAAAATGATCAAGATAAACATTAAAAAGGTTCAAACTTATGTTTGATCATAAAGACAGGCAGCTAAAAAGTTCAACTGTACTCAGCAACACATAGGTAAAATATTAAAAAAAAAAAACCAAGAAAAAAAAAAGACTCAAAAACTCTTTGAACATCATAAGGCAGTTGCTGGAATTAAGTACAGTCGATTGTGTCAGAAATTCAACTGTAGACTAATCATTGATGATCAGTGTTATTTCATGTTAAATCACTCCAGTATCAATGCAAGTGATATATTTTATACTAGCGATGTAAAATCTACTTTATCTGCAGTTAGATGAACTTAAAGTTTTTCAAAAAATTATTTTTATAAATTGCTTATACTGAAATGGCATTTCTCAGCCTTATTTTGTGCCTGGTCGATTGGCTGTAAATCAAACAAATGCATTGAGAGGAGACTTATTCCATTCATCTATAAGTATCATTCAGATCATACATATGTATTCTAGCCTAATTAGGCATCATCTCACTATGCAAAAACAGTAACCACATTTTGTTTAGAAAGTGGAATCACTTTTGTTGAGAAGGCAGACAACCCTGCAAACTTGAAAGAATGCAAGAACAATTAGCATGCAGAAAATTGTAAAAAATTACAATTCTAGAATCAAGTATTGCCTTAATAAATTTGATATTGAGCTCACACAGAGTTTAGCTCAGTTTATACTAGTTGATAAAGTCCAAAGAAATGGTTTAACTGAAAATAACTGATTTTATAGATATAAACTAAAAAATAAAAATACTTTCTTAAACAATTTTCCTTTTGTTTTACCTTATACCTTAAAAGAGATATGTGTCTTTAAATTCAGTCTCATTTTTCAATTGTCACCCATTACAAATTATTTATGCTGTCAACATACATTCTAAGCTAATTTAACCTTTTATGATTAGTTTTTGGAGCACTTAGGAACAGTCAAAGTAAAAGGATGAGACTGAATTGAATGACAAGCATTACATGAATAAACTTTAGTAGATATATCAAGAGCGTCTAGCTCTTCAGAGCTTCGCACATTATAGTATTTATAAAAAAGAGAAAGAGAAGCAACATTATGACGATGTGACAATGGTTGATGGTTGGCTGCAAGTGCAGGTCCAACTATGTTTACAATGTGCTTTTGCACCTTGTCTAAAAGAGAAAATGGGATCATTCGAAGATCTGCTCCAGATATGGCAACAGTATTCCATACAAGGATGGATTTGAGATTTATATAGATAAAGAGTAGTACTGGGAGTAAGAAAGAAACAAGCACAATAAAAAGATGCAACCTTAGGATATGCTAATTTTGCAACGGATTGATATATGGTTTCCAAAAAGATCGGAAGTAAGAGTTAATCCTAGAAGATGAACAGTGATAGACTCATCAAGTACATTACTGTTTATAAATATATTCATAAATATAACATTTTAAGCTCAAATGCTCCTCCCAAGCAATTAGAGAAGGTTGTTGGCTTCGTATCAAAACAAGAATAAATGGTAGTATTTTCAGCAAACAATGCCACCTTAGATGTGAGAATTTCTGGGAGATCATTAAGGTAAATTAAAAAAAGTATTGGGCCAAGGAACCTAAAGGAACCCCTGAAGTTACAGAAAATTAAGAAGTTGGCCATTGAACTATAAGATGAGAGCTTATGGAGAAGACCAGCATCCCAAACTTGATCAAAGGCTTTAGAAATGTCGAAAGCAACAGCCTTAACCTCTATACATATATCTAATGCACGATTAAAATTATCGGTTATTACCATTTACAAAACAGCAGTAGAATGAGTAGATTAAAATTCACACTGATAATCAAAACTGAAGTTATTAGATTCAAGATGAAAGAATAAGGCTTTGTTAATACAAGACTTAAAAACCTTGCTTATGATAGTAATGATGGAACTTTCCAAGACTCCAATAAGCACTTGTAAATAACTTTAAAAAATATAGATAACAGCTCCGTAGAACACTTCTGCAAGACTACAAAAAGTATATTGTCTAAACCAAAAGCTGTGAAGAGTCTAAGCAGGAAATCACTTTAGATACAAAAGCTAGAGTGATACGAATGCACAACTAACAGGTTGAATCGATCAACCTGTTTGTCGGCAATATCAGGTAGGATGTGATTAGTGGAATCAAGAAATAAGATTGAAAAAAAGTTTTTGGCAAACAATTCAGCTTTGTCTTTAGATGAGGTAACAAAACCTGAACCATGCAAGAGAGTTGGAATAATAGATTTGCCTTTATTATAGACACTGATTAAAGATTCTCCAGAGACCTCAGGACGCCATTTTTGAGTATTTTTGAGAAATCTGAGATTTCATGACCTGAAGAAGTGGTCTTTGATGTTCGACAAAATCTTTTTACAATAGTTTCTAGCAATAGTAAAGAGAGTTTTCTGAGAATTGCTTTTGTGATAAATATGGAGGTATTGGTTACGATCTTGGAAATTGCAGCAGCACAATGTAAGGAAAATCATGGAGAAGAAAAAGGCATGATACTCTGGAATCAAAGATTCCAAGTCATGCCTTTTTCTTCTCCATGATTTTCCTTACATTGGGAATAAAAGATTCTATGCCAGCCTGAATTCTATGCCAAGGAGTTATGAGAAGATACAAGCTAACAAGTTAGTTACAAAGAGTTACGAAAAGTTACAAGGAGTTACAAGAATGTACGAGCAAATTTGTCAGGGGGAAGATGAACAATTCTCAACCCAAAGGTCATCACAAAGAAAATCACGGAAAGAGCCCCAGTCAGCTTTAAGGTAGTTGTAAAAGTTACGATGGTAGGGCGGATTCAAATGATGAGAAGAATGAGATAATAGTTTTAGAGATCAAACCATGATCAGAAACATTTAAAGGTGAATGTGGATAAACTGAGCATCATGAGAATCAGAAACAAGACATAAATGGAGTAGAGAAGGTAAATGATTCTGATTGTCCGGAAAGCAAGTTGGATAACTGTGTTAGAGATTGAGAAAGGCAAAAGTTGTGAGCCTTAGTGCCTACAGAGTCACTGACACTAGAGCCAAGCCATTCAGTGTAGTTATTAACATTAAAGTCACCAACAACAACAATATGGGCTTAAGGATAAAGAGAAGCTTGGTAATTTTACTAAAAATAGCATCAAAAAGAGTGCAGTCTTAAAATGAAGGAGAGCAATATTGAACAAAGAGAAAGGTGATTGAGTAAATTGGTGCTAAAAAAGTACATAAAAGAATAGTCTGTGGATTCAAACCTAGTTTCCGAACAAATGGGTGAACTCTTATGAATGTAAATGCCCAGGCCAAGCATGTGACTATTGCAGTCTTTATGAATTATAGGCAGATAACCATCAACACTAAGATCACAAGATGAGACAGCTGAACCCAAATCAGTCTCACAAAGAGCAAGTAGGTCTGGTGAACTTTGCAAGAGATAAGACTCAACAGAAAAAAAGTTTCTTCAAAGACTAAAAATATTAGTGAACGAGAGATTTAGAGAACTTAGTAATGGCGATGGTTTTTTGTGTTTTATAGTTTTTGGTACTAGATTAATCTTTTAAATTTGTTAAAGAACTTGACTCAAAGCACAGATAGCAATCAGTACACTATTTAATAGTCTAAGCAATTGCCTCATTAATAAACGTAAGCCATAACAAAGGTCCAAATATGGCCTCAACAATGCACACCAAAAGTACGAAGGACACCACTCATGAGCAACATGGCACTGTTATTACTCAATCACTGTTAGTACTCTGGAACTGTTGATGGAATTAGTCTCTCTGAGAGCTACCACAGAGTTTGGAAAATCTGACTTCCAGCCAGCCTCAGAACCATAGGTGTATACAGAAAGTTAAACTGCCTAGTCATAAAAAAAAGAGAGACACAAGCAAAACATATGCATTAAGTCAAAAAGTTCCAACATTCAATATAAAAAATACACCTTCGCTAGCCTAATTAATAAAGAAAGGCTGGTCAACAGATGTAATCTGTTTACCCCTTAAGTCTTTGCCTAGGAAGCTTTCTACAAGACAATAGTAGGATAGATTTAAAGTCTGCCCAAACACAAGTATTTTTATCAAGACACCACTACTAACCTTTACTTAACCAAGAGCCCTAAGACTTAAGTGTAAAGTGAAGAGTTGGCTTCTCTTAGCCTTTGCCTTAAAAAGGCAAATTTTTTCATTCAGCAATGCCGATCTAGAAGTGTTGACAAAAAATTGCCCAGCTTGTTTCTGTTTCATGGTAAATCCTTTGTACCAAATTTTTTTGCTGACCCAATGCCGACCTCTATATATTAAAGATCAGCAAATTATTGCCAACCTCATTTATCCTAATTCTGAGGGGTGATACACATGATAAGGTTCTACATACATTTCTTATTTCTAAATTTGTAGCTTATGATATAAAAGGATTTAGTCAACAAAGCAACACAAAAAAATAAGTTTAATAAAAAGGACATTTTGGATCTTATTCAGATTTATTATTCTTCAAAAGCACTAGTCTGCCCTCACTCAGAATACTGTAACCCGCAGCTTTAAAAGATACAAACAGCAAATAGAAAATGTATTAAGAAGAACATCAAAAGAGCACCCAAAGGCTTATATCATCTTCAATATGAGCAAAGATTGTTGTCACTAAATATGACAAGTGTGAAATATAAGATTAATTCTGGAGATCTAATTAACGCCTTAAAATGGTGCAACATTAATAAATGTGATCGAAGTCTATTTGAAATTGATAGCCACTTTAATATCATGGTCATGTATTCAAACTAAAAAAAATTCCTGCTGATTAAGTTTATGTATGAACTTTTTTTCTCTAAGAATAATTAATAAACATGACTCTCTTCCTATTGACATTTAAAAATCCGCATAATCTCTGAAAAATTGAAGATGCTTCTAGACAATCATATCAAAAATTGAATGACTTCTCTATGCGACTGATTTACTGTCATTGTTAAATTTATATATAACCAAGGTTGACAGCCAATTTAATTAATTAATAAAAACATCAATTATGTTAACAATAAAAAGTTTATAAACTTTCTATAAAAAACACTTCTATAACTTTCTAAACTCTATTTTTTAACTGCCTTTTTTGGCGATGTTTAGCCCAACATAAAAAGGTGTTATGATTTTATTAATAAGCTGTAAAGAACATGAAATTTAAAACTATAAAGATAAGTTAAATATAAAAAACAAAAAAATGAACTAAAAAATGCTTTTAGCTATCAGGTTGATGTATTAGCTATTAGGTTGTGCATTTTAGCTATTTAGTTGATGAATTTTAGCATTCGGTTGATCCATTATCCAAATTTTATACCTGCGAATATTTTATCATCGATCATTACCATTTTGTCTTTTCTCTTTGTATTAAAATAACCTATATTGTTTTAGAAAAATATGTGTTAAAAACCAGTCATAGGACCATATTATGCCTTACCACTTCGAGAGTAGAAAGGATAATAAGCAACAGTCATTTTGCAATCTCAAACTTTTTGGCAAAGGGACAATCAGCAAAAAGTCAGTGTAAAGAGTGGTTTTCTTGTTTTAAATCAGTTGATACTAACTTGGAGAATAAGTCAGAAAAGGGTCGGTAACATCCAATTTTGATGATCATGCTCTTTTGGCAGGTATGAAAGAGGACAAGAACCTAACAACATGAATGCTGGCTGAAGACTTCAATGTCAATCAATCTGCAATCATTTGTCACCTCAAAAAGCTTGGAGAGAAATATGGAGGTATGGTCCCCCACAAGCTCTCTGACAACAAAGAGCAAACTTTTGGCCAAGTGACCAAGAGTCTTGTCACTTGGGATAAGTCATGGTCCTCTTTAAAAATGTCAATAGAAAGAAGGCTTGCATTTTGCCAGGTGTTTCCCATAAAGGAATATTAAAACATGTCCACTGTAAAAAGGCTATGTGGTGTGTGTGGTGGGACAAAAGCAGAATCATCGATTGGGAGGTCACATGTAATTGTTTAAAGACACGGATGAACAACAACAATGGCAAATCCTGGACAAAAACAGTAGAGACAGTTCAACATCAAAAGTGAGGTCTACCTGGCTTAGGTTGATCACCTTCACGCTGCAATTAAGGCAAAAATATTGAACACCACGCTGTCAAACTTATAGCCAATAAATGCTGGGATCTGCTACCACATCCGCTATATTCAGACCGAAGCACATACGAACTATCACGTAAACCGCTCTTTGAAAAACTGACAAAAGATTTACAATGATTTGTATGACTTGGTAGCCTATGTAAAAGTGTAGATCGCCTCTAAAAATTGTATCTTCTTTGCTCATCAGATGTCTGCCAAACAAATAGGAAGCAGTAATTGAGTAGACTCTTTTCCAAAAAGGCACTCTTTAACCTTCGAAAATTTTCTAGAGATCCAACAATTTGTATTGAGCCAGCTTGGTGACCCTGTATGAAAGTATTTATGAAAATCACAAGCATTGAGTAAACAAAAGAAAAAATTAATGAAATACATAGTTGAACGTTTAATTAGGTATAAATAATGCTAACATGCTATGAACTAGATAAAACTTTAGAGAATAAACAAAAAATAGATAATAGTTATAACAGTACATACTAATGTTATTAAATGAACAAATAAAGATTAAAGATCAAAAAATTAAATCAAATGAAAAGATATAAGGATTTTACAATTTTTACTTAACTAATTGGACTTTTAATCAATTAATAAGATGTCCTTAGTTGACTAAATCGACTACTCAATTTTTTAAAGTTGACTAATTTCAACTTTCAACTAGTCAACTTTTAGTCGAAGTTGATAACAATACTATTTGCCATATTCTCCCATTTGCGCAATTTAATTTTTGTTCTCTAGGATAATATGCTGAAAAGACTGGAGAGGCTGTTTACAGTGCCTTTAACCGAGCTGGTCTTGATAGTATAAGGATTTGGCATACAGATTATTGTAAACAATTGAAATATGCCATTGCCACTTTTTTCATAGATAAGATGTAAACTTTACAATATGTAAGTAGTTGAGTTACTTTTATTGCATTTATTGTTTTTTTTTCCTTGTTATTTTTCCTTTGTATTATTACTATAAGGGGCTCTGGTGTATAAGAAGTTTAAAGTTATTGTAGGTTATATTATAATACTTTAAAGAGAATAATAAAGGATGTTGATTTTTAAAAAAATAATCGAAAAAGGGGTATTATCTTTTCAGGTAACTTTATCACTTTAAGGGAGGTGAATTGGGTTTAAAAATTATTTTATTTTGTTGGTATTTCTAATCTACTTTAGATTTATCCAATAAAAAAATAACATACTTAAGCAGCATTTATCTTTAAAATGAAAAAAATCAGAGGTGGAAAGAAGTCAAACCTAGCAGTTTGGAGTACAATTGGAACACCATGAAGTTCTGATCTCTATACTGTTATTTATTATCTTATTATGGTCATATAATTGTTTTGTAACCATAATATATTATTATACCATATTATCTTTTCTTTTTTTGTATATAAATTTATCTTTTCTTTTTTTGTATATAAAAATCTCTCCGTGTGTTTTTGAATGGTAGACATCTATTCACATTCAGATTTCTTATATCATTTAGGCCTGTCAGTGTGTTTTCGAAGTAAGACACACACATATGTACATAGTTTTTAACCTTCAATTAAAGAACTTAGTGATAAAAATACTTATGTCACAAAGTAAATGTTTTGAGAAAATCTACTCTAATCAGAGATATAACACCTTAAAAAATGAATTTAAAATTTCTGATCAAAATAGATTTCTTCAAAACATTTAAATTGTGACTTAAGCACTTCAATTTGGCCATGACAGGACTGACAGATTGTTCACATAGCCTTAATTGTTTTGGCGCCCATCACATAGCCCTAATTGTTTTGTTACTGTTCATCAACTTTCTATTCTTGTATGTTTTTTGACCTAAACTTTTTGACATCTTTTAGACTTTTGTAATTTTGGATACCTGTTGCTTTTTAATATTTGGCTTAGTGCGCTTAGTTTTATCCGCCCAACTTCCTTTTGTTAATATGTTATTTAGATCAAAAAGGAGGGGGCTGATGAACTAAGTAAACCATGTAATGGAATTATTAAAAATAATTGCATAACAATTATTAATAATTGTTTACATATATTTCACCAATAGCATAATAGATTAAAAGGGAGGGTGCGGGGTAGAAAAACAAAAACAAATTGAGAAACATTGGGATTCGAACCACCGATATTCCATGTATAGAGTTAACGCCTTATCCAAAAATGTGTTTACTAATGAGCATATAATAAAATATACAATATAATAAAACAAGTTATACTTGTTTGATTATATTGTATGTTTTATTATTTAATAAAAATATGTAACATTAATGTTTTCATATATGGACAATATATACTTGTTATATTAAAATTATACAAATATATTTTACAAAAAAAGATACTTCTTTTTCTTCATTAAAAACGAATAAAATATAGGAAAATCATTCTTTTTAATGTCGACTTGAAACTGTTTTTTATTTTGCTTTGCAAATAGTGTTGTTATCAACTTTGCTCTAATTTCATTGCTGAAAATAATACCACCCTAAAGTAATTAAAATAAAAACATAATTATTTAAACTATTATTTTTTTTTAATTTAACTTTATTTTAATTTCCTATTTTGTAAGTTTTGCTTTCTTTGTGTTTGAAACTTAGTTTATTTCTGCAATGCTTAATAATAAATACTGCAACATAATAAAACTTGCAAATGGCCGTGACCAATTATAATAGACTTAGCAATATTAAATACTGCTTTCCATAAACGTCCTGGTAAAATTAACAAACAATTAACAATAAGAGCAATAAAAAAAGGAAAATATTGAAGAAAAAAAAATCATTAAAAAATATAAAAACGAAATATTAAAATACGAAATATTAAAATACTAAATATTAAAAACAAGCATTATAAAAATAAAGTATTAAAAAATTAATAAAACTTTGTGTTTTATAATGAGTTTTAATGAGCTTTTTGAACAAGCTGTAATTGTCAATTGATCAAACTGAAATTGGAAAGTCGTATATTTTTGCACCCATAAAATAAAGTCCTATTCTTCCAAATATTAATTTGACTTTTGGGAGCTTTATCAAGCAACTTTGGTTTCTTGTGTTAACATTATGAATATTTACAATAAAGTAGTTATTAAAATTAGAAAAACCGATTTAACAATACACTGCCTAGTTATTAAGCAAGACCTAGCTGTTATAATGTTTACAATAGATGGTTAAGGTTTTGCGCAAACTTTTCCTTTATTAATAATGTTATTTGCCCTTGTATCAACTAATTTTAAAAAAGATACTTGTGTTTTGGTCGTGACTAAGTTGATCAAACTGTTTAGTGTTAATAGGCGCAAAACCATCATTTGGTAAATTCTTAAGCTTGCACCTCTTATTAAATATGGTATTAATTTTGAAAACAACTTTAATCTATAACTTGAATTTTTTTAATCGAGTGCAAAAGAAGTCATTTAAAGTTAGTGATTGGTTTAGTATGCATCCAAAATAAGAGTAGATTTTTGTAAAACTAATGATTTTGTCATGGTATGATAATTCAATGGTCCTAGTCAGAGTCACTTAGATGTACCGAAAAGCATGCATTCAGTTTTTCTTTTTTTCATATTAATTATTAATTCATTTTTCAGAAATAGTTATCAATATTAATTAATTCATCTTTAAGCACCTTTTCAATCACATTGATATCTTTTCCAGAAAAAATACACAATAGTGTCATCAGCGTACATAATAACATTACTATTAGTTAAACAATCGCAAAAGTCATTAAAATAAATAATAAATATCAATGGGCCAAATAGAAATATGGATCCTTCAGGAATGCCTGAATTTGATTTGAAATTATGAAATCTATCATTTCTATTAATTTTGACAACCTGTTCTCAATTGAAAAGATAGTCTTCGAACCACTCTGATTTTGATACACTGTAGGTTGACAGCTTAATCAATAGTACACTATGGGAAATAGTGTCAAATGCTTTGCTTAACTCAATAAAGATAGCTCCAGTAAGATAAACCTTGTCTGTTTCTTTTCTAATATTGTCGGTAAGTAGAGTTGATGTAAGTTAGGTTGACCCATTTTTACAATATCCAAATTGTTTATCATTAAGTAAAAGGTTGTATTTCAGATAAGATATTAATTTAGAATGAATGGCTCTTTTTAAAACTTTTGACAATGCTGGTAATATAGAAATAGGTCTATAATTTTCAGGGTCATTTATTGAGTCAGATTTGTATATAGGAGCAATTTCAGCAGATTTCCATATAGGAGGCATTGTTGAAGAGCTTATCGACAAGTTAATAATATATGTAACCTGTTTTGAAATCTTTTCAGCATAGTCGCTTAGAAGCCATGGGTGTAACTCATCGGGACCTGCTGCTTTTTTATTGATCAATGACTTTATTTGTTTTTCAACGAATATTCAGGGACATACGTAAAATTAAACTTGTTTACTGTTCTGATACTATGGAGTTTTGTCTTTTTCCAAACAAGGTTATGAAACTTGTAGGTTGAATTTTTTAACTTGCACACTACATTACAAAAGAAATCTGCAAACATAGTTGCGGAATATTTTTAGTTGAAATAAAGCTGCGCTTGGTTGATTTAGTTGGGCAAAAATTTTTCCAGAAGTATTATACATGTATCTCCTGGAAAGGCTTGCATTGACAAAAACAAAAATTTAAGCAAGTTTTTGTAGCTAACTGAAATTTTAAGAATTATAGTTTTCCATAAAATATTTTGCTTTTTATTCTATTTTAACTTTAACGAATGCTATATTATCTTTTACATCACTTTTTTTAAACCCCCCATATTTCAAAAGGATCACAACACTTTGTTATTTTTTCCTCAAATTTTTTTTCGTAGAATCGTTTACAATGATAAAAAAAATTTTTTATTGAGCTATATGTTTCTTTTAAATTTGCTTGCCATATTTTTTTCTTGCTGCCCACAAGAAGGATCCTTGAGTTGAATAAAACCTTGTTTTTCAGAAAATCAAGATATATGGAAACTATTGTTGAGAATTTTTCCAATTTCATAAATTTCTCCATATTCAATACATTTATCATTTATTTACCAAAGAAATTACACAAAAATATTTATTACAAGATTATTGTTTTATTATTATTTATTTACCAGAAATTACACAAAACACTAAAATTCTCAACACCATTCTTTAAGATAACAGAAAAAATATAGTACTGGATTTAAAAAAAAATCAACACTTTTGCTTACTTTTAATATATATCAGTATTTAGTTCAAATGTAATTACCAATATTATGTTAAAACACTTTTATTTTATTTTCTTATTATGTTATTTTTTTTATTGTTAATTTGAATATGTTATATGATTAAAAACAGAATTGTTTTTTCTAAAATACAAACCTTTGTTTGCTTTACTATATATCAAAACTTGGTGTTGTCAAACCCTTCGATAGTAGAGGGGGAAACCTTTCTAGAGTAGAGGAACACAAACCATTCTAGTGGAGAGAGGCAAAAATCTTTCTAAAAGTAGAGGAACAAAATCCTTTCTAGAGGAGAGAGGGCAAAGTTGAAAAAACCTTTTTAGAAAAAAAGGTAGGAAAAGAGGAGGAGGAGAGGAGAGGGAAAGTTTAAAAAAACTAACAAAACAATTTGTTTATTAATGATTTGAAATAAATAATTTGCAATAAAATTAGTTACTAAATTCAAAAAAGACATTTTAAAAACTTAAAATCATGTTTTTAAACTGCATTAAAAAATAATTTTTTATTATTAATTCATTTTTATTTAAAATAAAAAGGTGGTTAGTAGGGGTGGAGAAAAAATATGCAAGACATCCTATGCCTTTTGCATATTTTTATTTCCAGTTCTATTATTTTATATGTCCTCAACCAGTTCTATGATTTTATGTCCTTTAGTGACTAGCACTAAATAACACTAAACTAACATTTCATTAAAAAGTTTTAAAAATTGTTTTTATGTCTTTGTTATTAAATTTATTTTTTAAAAATTCTGAAAAAAATTAATTTTATTAGTAAATAATTTGATCAAGTATTAAAGAGAATCATAAGTTTTTGTAATAAGATAAAGATATAAACATAGGTAAAAGCAAAAATTTTCCCCAGAGATTTTCGGTAACAGTCTCTTAAAAATCAATATTTTAAATCAACATTATGAATAAAATTAAATCAACATTATGAATAAAATTAAATAAACAAGGCATCTCTTGAGGCTTTCAATTCTCCTGAGTGCTATTTTTAAATTCTTTTAGCAAAAATTTATTAGGGCTCCAAGCTATCAATATATATTTAAAAGTAACTTCATTTTTATACCAGATTATCACTGTCATTAATCATTTGAAAATGATCAGAAACAGCATTAATTCAAATAATAATATCTCAAGAACTGATGTGTATTTTTAGTTAAAATTTTTGCAGTTATCAATTATTTATAATAGACTGCATAAAAGAATTAAAAAAATTAAATTCTGAAAATTGATAATTATATTTGTTTTTAAAATTTCATTACTTGATGTAAAGACATTAAATTTTATTTTATTTTTATGATTTATGAATTTAATATATATATATATATATATATATATATATATATATATATATATATATATATATATATATATATATATATATATATATATATATATATATATATATATAGTAGTTTCACTTAGATATAAATAAAAAACTAATGATAAAATAATAAACTATTTGAAATATTGTAAGATTAAAAAAATAACACTTGTATTTCTTAGCTTCATTTAAATAGAAAAAATCATGATATGTTGACCTTGGATGGCTTGGACTCCTAATACCTCGAGGTCTTTCTGTGGATGAGAGCCCTGCAGGACTGGCACAAAACTGCTAAGATCAACTTTTTATACTGCTAAGATCAACTAATTATATTTTATTAATTACTTATTATAATTAGATTGTTTTAAAATTAAACATAATTTTAAAATTAAACTTGATTACCATATGGTACTTTAAAATACGCTAATAACATAACTTATTTTTTATTTTTAACTATAAAAGGCGAGTTACATAGATGCTACACTTTTCTGTTACAAAGCTAGCTTTTTTAATTTTAGTTTTTAATCGTGTATCAGTAAACAATATTGAAATATATAAATTGGCTTATTTAAAATCATTTAAATATAAAATAAAAGTAAAAATAAAACTTGATAAGTAAAATAAAACTAATTAAAAAAAAAACCCTCTAAAAATAACATTTAGTAAGAATATTCTTATAGGAATTGACCGTGTCAGAGAACTAGCATATCTGTGAGTTAATTTTCTTCGAGGACATGTTGAAATATCTAAAACCATTGATACTGCAACATCTAATTAATCAAATTAAAATTTTATGAACTTTAGTTTACAGAAAAAGTCAACAAAAAAGTTGAAATAAAATAAAAACATAATTATATTTCTTTAAGATGAACTCATTAATACAGATTATTATTTTTAAGAATTTCTTTATAACTTTTTAAGATTGAATGAGCTTAATGCCTCTGATTAACAACATCACATTTCATCCACAAATATGGTGATTGCTATCATCAATCACAATATTTGTGGATGAAATAGAACATCAGCTAAAAACACATAATTTATTCTTATTGGTTGGAATTAGACCATCATCATCATAGCTAAAAATAAAATCATCAACAAATAAATTTAAGATTATCAATCAAGTCAAGAACTTTGGTGATTTCAGGTCACTGTAGTCACCGAGTTGTAAATTTGCATAATTTTTTCTGTGTGGCAGTTGACTGGAGTGCAAATAAAAATGAGCAAGTGTTAACATAAACATTTTCAGAAATAAACTTGGCAAATTCTTTTCTATTTGTAAAACAACAGGTTTTCTTAATAACATTTCTTACCTCCAATCTACCATACTAGATTACTTAATTTCTTTGTTTCACAGTTTTTCTGTTGCGGATTAAAAGCATAGAAATAAATCATGCTTTTTATGTCATTCAATATTGTTCAAAGTTGAAATAAAAATTGGTTTATATTATATATATATTGTAATTAAAAATATGTTATTTTTATTTAAAAAATACACAAACCAGTCAATGGCAAAGATGAAGAATCACAAAAGTCATTTTCTTTACCACAATACAAGCTTCTTTGAAGTCGATATGTAAATTCATCAGCACATCCCCAGGTAAAATAAGGACATTTTTTCTGTAATTAAGTAAAATCTTAATCAAATAATTAAAATAATCAATTGCAATTAGAAATTAAAAAAGTAAATGATTGCAACTAAAGACTAGTTATGATTAGTAGACAACTTTTAAAATATAAAAAAAAAATATTTTAGTAATATTTTAACTTTAATATGTGTAATAGACAACTTTCTATTCATACATGATGAACCCTAATGAAAAAAGAAATACTTCATTGGCTAAGAGGCTGTTTTAAGAGCATTTATTACAGGGATTCATAAAGTGTCACAAATATACTCTTTTATTTAAAATTATTTTCATCACCTGTAAAGAAAATCTTCAGTCTAACAACAAATAGTCACAACAAAAAAAAAAAAAAAGAAAAAAAAAGAAGGTACCATTTTTATTTATACAAAAATTTTTGTCAGTCTGATAATAGTAATCTGACAGCATCACAAAAAAGTATGTAACATTTAGTTTGTAATCTTAATTATAACAATTAGTTTGTAATCTTAAGTAACATTAAGTTTGTAATCTTTCTTTATATACAGTCATGTGACAGTTTATTATGGCTACCACCAATTTTTTTCATACACAAGTTTTGAAGTCAACGATTTTCTTTCTTGTGATTTAAGTACTCCAAAAATTTATTTTTATAAAAGAAATTTTATAGACGAATAAAAAGTATTTAACAAACTGATAATAAGTTTTAATATATACAAATTATTACAAACATTTTTCATATCAATATTTGGGTCTCGCTTTTGCTTTTATAATAGCTAGAACTGTTTTTGGAATAAAGTACTTGAAGTACCCCACCCTGCATGAAGATTTTCCTTTCATCTGATAACAGAGACTGACTTTCATCGGATCAACACAGAGGTTTTACATATTGCTGATCGGATCAATACAGAGGTAAGATGTTTAATAGTTTTAACTATTAATCTCTTTAACACTTTTTAACTATTTTCTTGTTAACGCACTATTTTCTTGTTAAAACACTATTTTCTTGTTCTACACATTATTTCTTCATTAACACACTACTTTCTTGTTAACACACTACTTTCTTGTTAACACACTATTTTCTTGTTAACACACTACTTTCTTGTTAACACACTATTTTCTTGTTAACACACTATTTTCTAACAATCTTGATATCTTTTCACCACAGGGTATTAGGATTTTTTGCTGAAAAACCTTTATTTCCCGTTAGATCTAAAATAAAACAATAAATTTCAGTGTCGTTTTATTTTAGATATAATTTGTTGTAATTAATATAAAAAATGTGATTATATTTTAAAATATTCAAAAACATTGGTTTAATCTGCAACTTTAGAATCTTCAAAGCTTGTGTATTTTGTTATTTTCTTTAAAATAAAATAAAATTGAGCTTAATAAACTAGATTAACTCAATAAACATTTTTAAATCTAATAAATTCTAAACAATAAGTTAATAAAACAAATAAATACTAAATAAATTCTACTAAGCAATTAACTTTTTTTATTTTAAGAAAAGATGCTATAAAGAAACCATAAAACTTTCTAATTTATTTCTTTGGTATGTAAGCTTTCAATACAGTATTATTTTAATAAGACAAAATATTTCTTTTAACGTATTTTTACATAAAAATATGTGTTCCTAGTAATTACTTTAAAAGATACATATCTCTTAGATTATTCTTGCTTGAGTAAATCAGAGATACTTTTGTTTAGCGTATATATGTATTATATATATATATATATATATATATATTATATATATATATATATATATATATATATATATATATATATATATATGTATATTCTGAATGTTTTTAACAATATAAACAATGTTTTAATTTTATTTTTTTTAATAAAATGTTTTTATTTTTGTTTTTTTTAACTGTAAATCATGCGCGGAGTGTTGCTACATCGACTATCTATAGCCTGACTCGCAAGGGAGTGCTGCTACATCGACTGACAAATAGCCTGACTCGCAAGGGAGTGCTGCTACATCGACTGACAAATAGCCTGACTCGCAAGGGAGTGCTGATTTATCGACTAGGGTTTGGTTGGGGCAGGCAGTCTATCATTATTAAAAAAAAAAAATTCCGGTCTTGCATTTTAATTTTTACTTTTTGTCAACAAAATATGGAAAAAACTTTCGGACAACATCTAAGGGTTCTATATATATATATATATATATATATATATATATATATATATATATATATATATATATATATATATATATATATATATATATATATATATATATATATATATATATAGATTGTTGCATTTGGGAGTACGGAAGGAAAAAAATGATTATTATGCCAACAAATACGTCAGTTTTAATTACTTTTGACTTTCGTCCAACATCTCCATGCTGTCAGAAAGTAAAAACCATTAATTTAATTACAAATTCATTGTTTTTTAAAAAAACCGCAAAAACGCAAATTTAATTGACCAGAATGTTTTTAAAAACATTTTGAATGTTTTTAAATCTTTCTGAATGTTTTTAATAATATAAACAATGTTTTTATTTTTATTTTCTTTACTGTAAATCATGCACAGTGTTGCAACATTGACTATCTTATAGCTTGACTCGCAACGAAGTGCTGCTACATTGACTGACAAATAGCCTGACTTGCAACAGAGTGCTGCTATATCGACTGACAAATAGTCTGACTCACAATGGAGTGCTGCTACATCGACTGAGGGTTTGGTTGGGGCAGGCAGTGTATCAAGTAATAAAAAAAAAATTCCGGTCTTGCATTTTAATTTTTAGTTTTTGTCAACAAAATAGGGAAAAACTTTTTGACAACCAGTTAGGGGTTATATATATATATATATATATATATATATATATATATATATATATATATATATATATATATATATATATATATATATATATATATATATATATATATACATATATATATATACATATATATATATACAGAAAAGTTTTTTCCATTAACTGTAATTTTAAGGAGAATGCTAATAAACCAGACCGGAAAAGGTTTGAAAACTTGAATAAAGTTCTTCAAAAATGATAGATTGCTTGCCCAAACCAAACCCTCACTCAATGTAGGAGTACTTCCTTGTAGCAGTAGGCTATAACATAATCAATGTAGCAGCACTCCCTTGTAGCAGTAGACTATAACATAGTCGATGAAGCAACACTACACTCATGTTTTACAATAAAAAAGCAACACTCCTCACATGTTTTATCTATTTGTCAGTCAATGTAACACTCCTCGCAAATTTTAAAAATATTATAAAACAATAAAAAAACAAAATTAAAAAAAAATTTTCTAGTCATTATTGTTTGTTTTTTTTTAAACTAGAAAACTTAATGCACTTCCGCATTATTTTAATTCTTTTAACTTTTAAATAACATTAAAATGTCACTTAATTGTTGATGTCATTTAAATATTGTTAAAAAAGACTTTCTTTTTTTTACCATAAGTTTCTTTTGACAATGATTAGGGTGAGACTTTTGACTAGGATTAGGGTGGTCCTTAAAACAACTTTTTTTTAAACGTTTGCTCCCACCCTCTAAATGTGTTATATATAATAAAATATTCCTAGAATTAAAAAATTTTTGAAAAAAAAGAAATTTTTAGGGGTAGCTCAAGACCTTTAAACATCAGACAGGTCTCTATAATTATCAAAACAAAAGTTCTCTAAAAGTATATTATGTTGGGTCTCAAAAGAAGTGAAATAATATAAAATTTTTAAAAATAACCATCATTTTATAAAAAAACATTGGGAGAAATAAAAAATTATAATAAAATTTTTTTGTGAAAATGCTTATTTTTAGCTTTTAGTTTAAAAATGTCATTTTCTACGCAGTGAATTCTAAAAAAAAAAATTTGCTTCTTTTGATACCCAACATGATATACTTTTGAAGAACTATTTTTTTGATAATTATTGGGAAACATCTGATGTTTGCCAAAAATCATCAATAATCATGCTACCCCTAAAATTATTTTCTTTTCAAAAATTTTTTGATTCTAGTATTATTTTTTTATAATAAACACATTTAGAGGATGGGAGTAACCATTTTAAAAAAAAGTTGTTTAAGGACCACCCTAATAAAGATATATATTTATATATATACTCATTTTTTTAAAGTTATTAAAATTTAAATTCTCCTAAATTCGTTTTTATTGATAAAAAAAACTTATATAAAATGCATTCAAAACAATGTATGAGGAGCCCATCTGCAGAACGCGCTAAGTCACAAAAATAAAAAAATTGAGTTAATTATATTTCTACATTCTAGATACTGAAATCTATAATCTATTTAAATATTAGATCTAATAAAAGACTCTAGGTCCTAAAAATATTTAGATAAAATATCACAACATTTTCAAAACACGCTAAGTCAAACAGGGTTACAGTTTCAAAACGTATTAAGTCCGCAGCGAATCAAATGATTTTTTAGCAACCAATAAAAGGAGTTTTTATTTTAAAATTAGCGCAGTTTTTGTTGGCACTTCAAGTTTATTTAATATTCACATAGATAAGAAATGACTGAAATTACTCAAGGTTTTATAGCTGTTGGAGAAAAAGCAAGCCGCTGGCTTACTAAGGGTTGCGCAAGGAAAAGAAAACAAGTTGAAAGGCAAGTAGTGTATTTTTATATTATGAATATTAAAAGTTTTATATAAACAGAATCATACAACTTTATCTTATATATATACAAGATAAATTTGTATGATTCGGTTTATATATATATATATATATATATATATATATATATATATATATATATATATATATATATATATATATATATATATATATATATATCATATATATATATATATATATATATATATATATATATATATATATATATATATATATATATATTTATATATATACATATATATATGTATACATATATATGTATACATATATATATATATATATATATATATATATATATATATATATATATATATATATATATATATATATATATATATATATATATATATATATATATATAAATCTTGGTTAAAACTTTATCAGAGCTTAAAAGTATTAAAACAGTATGGAAATTGAATGCAGAAAAGGAACCTAATCTACCAGTGACATGAATTTTTCCAAAAAATTTTTATAATCAACTTTAATTTAGGGTTTAGTTCTCCTAAATCAGATGCATGTTCATTTTGTGAAAGAATTCGAAACCAAATAAAGATTGAAATTATTTAGAAAGGAAGAACAGTTTAATTACTGATTTAGTTATTCATAAGCGTAGAGCAAATGCATGGTTTATATTAACTTAAAATATGTGGTTTTAAATTAAGCTCTTCATATATTGTTGAAAATTAAATATTTTATATTCATGTTTGTAACTATTTTCTTAGGCTTTAATATATTTTTAAACCATATTATAAATTAATATAAATGAAGGCTTAGTCTGAAAATACCATATAAATAATTTATCATTTAATATAAACAGATTCAATAGCATTTTATCTGAACTAAGTATAATTAAGTATGCAGAAATATGTCTTTTATGGAACCGATAATTGTGGTAAAATTCTATGCCATGATTGAGGTTAGATTTTTGTATAGGTAGTGTTTTGTACATTTATTTACTCTTATTACCATAAATGAGATTCAGAACTTATGATCATTCAAATTCAAATGAAGAAGAAATTCCGGAGTTTTAAAATAAATTATCATCATTTGACAAACATCCAAACATAACACATTACACATACTAGATTAAAGATGTATTAGGGGCCAGTTTAAATAAATTTATAACAAAATTTAATATTTTGCTATTAACAAATAAAAGTTAGTCATTAAACAAAAAAATTTAACAGCACTATTTAGTGTTAAAGATAGAGAATTTTGATATTTAAAGGTATTTTTATAACTCTATTATAATGCATGAATGATAAACATCAAAATTTTTCTTCACATTCCACTAAATAATATGCAGAGTAATGCCACTAATTGTATTTACATATATTTTTATTAATATCTTTAAACATATGTAACTTATGTTTTTTTTCAACATCTTAAAACATGTTAGTTTATATTTTTTATTTTCAACATCTTAAAACAGCTTATATTTTTAGAAATTTAAAAGAAAGAAATTAGTTTATTGATTAAGTATTCTTTAATTTTTTTTACATCTTGCAAAGATATACAAATAAGGTAATGTTAGTTTAGCCACTTACTAAATGTAATTGTTTTAAAGTTTTTTTATTAAAATTGCTTAGATGTTTAGAAAAGTCTCCATTTTTTATTCCTCATTATTTTACTTTTTCCAAACATAATATTAATATAATTAACATATTATAACATAACTTAACAAAAACATTAGTAACTGTATACTAAAAGCAAATTATTAGCTATTTGCTTTTATTTTCTTTAAAAGCAAATATTCATTTTTGCTTTTTTGTTTTTTTTTTGTTATTCACCTCTTCAAGGCCAAGAAGGCCACTACAGATGAGGAGGCTACTTAATAGTGGTTATAACCCTCTCTCAACTCTATAACTCCAAAACACAAACCTGACAAAAATGCCTGATAGCTAGAAGCCAATATAAATTTATAGGTTACTCTTATATCTATCCGAACAATTATGAACATTTAGATGAGAATTGACAAGTTATATTGACTTTAGCTTTTTAAAACTTTATTTTGATCACAGTTTCTGCAACAAATCAACATTTCGCAAATCAGTACTCAAAACATCATAATTTTTTGTAGAATTGTTTTATTTTGATCATTTTCAATTTTTAAATATAGAATTAAAGCTCTTTCTAATAATATATAAGAACCTAGAATTTGATTAATTTCAATTTATATACCTAGTATTATGTTTTCAAAAAACTTTGAATTCTTTCTCTTTTTTTTGCTTCATTCAACTCTCACGTAACATTTATCTATACTAAATCTTGAGGTCAAAACCCATCCATTCTTAAACAGGGTTAAATAAGATTTATCTTTTGTTTGTTTTGCTATTTTCACAGTTACTTTCTGACGTTATATAAGAATAAACTCTCCAGTGTATATACTGCTCTCTTTTATATTACCAATGTAGTATTTTTGTTGGAAAACAAATTATTATTGGTGTTGTTTCAACAAATCAACAAATCTTATGTACCTCAATTTAAATCCATCTTGGTAGATGTTCTTGTTAGGCAATCCTTTCTTTCTTTTTTAATAACCTAAGGAGTACCTCAGAAATGCTAAGGAACTTCTGAACTTCACAATTTAAGAAAAAAAAATGTTTTTCTTTACGACATAAATGCAAAATGATTGTTTGCAAATGCAAAATTTTTAGAACTGGGTGTTTTTACGATAATCCTATTCTGATTTTTGCTTTTTAAAAAAATTAAAAAAAAAAGCCGAAGTAAAAAAATAAAATAAACAGTAGGTAGATAATAAATATTTGTACGAAATAAGGGTGTGGTAAAAAGTGAAAATGATAATACGCTAACCTTTTCCCCAAAGAAATTCATTTTATCATGTATTGTTAAGGCTTGTTCCTTAATAAAAAAAATATTGGAAAATGATTTACAATGATGACTATTAAAATATGTTAAACAATGCGCGTTCGTTGCTTTTACTGTAAATACGCGACTCTACTAATTTTAGCGTTTTTATATTTAAAAAATTGATGACCACTCGGTGGTTGTTGCTAGGGCTGGTTGATTGGTTTCATTTAAAACAAGAGCCGTATGAATGCAAACCTTCCCCACTATTTTTAAAATGTTTTTTTTTTAATAAGTAGTGATCTACCGAAACCAAAGTAAATAGTACTAAATATACGATAAAGACTTCTCGTTTGACTACACAGTGCAGAATATGTAATTCACTTAGGCACTTACTGAAACGCAGTGTATTCTATGTTGAACAAATTTAATATATTACAAAAATTTAAAATACAAATTAATGTAAATAATAACTTTCATTTATTTTTATATTTCAATTTAAACTTAATGTTTAAAAGTTGAATCTTTTGAACTTAACATTTGTCATTAGCTTTCAAAGTTTGAACTTTAAAGTTATGAAGAAGAAAAAAATTACTAATGAGTTATCGAGTAGTACTAATGAGTGAAGTTAATAATATTAATCACATGAAAAAGCTGTTTACTTTTACATTTAAAAATTAATTACTTTTGAAAACTACATTACATAATATAAAAGTTCCTCAAACTGTAATTTACATTTACCTATAAAAGAACTAATTAAAAAAATTATATTAAAAAGTAACTTGTATATGAAAGTAAATTACGTAAAAGTAATATGCTACCAAATGTAAATTGAATTAACAAATAAAATAATATTATTTAAGTCGGAATTTTTATTTCAACAGTAACAACAAATCTTTATTAAAAATAAATTATATGAAATAAAATTTAAATTACATAAGTTTACATTTTATATAATTTGCAAAGTAAATTAAAAGTAATTTATATATTTACTTACTTTAGTAAGTAAATAAGTTTACTTATATTTTACAACAATTTTGACAGGATCTTGTACAAAAGTAATGCAAAAAAGTAAAACTTTAAGGAACTAACATTTAGGTATTTCTTCTATTTTACAGGGAAGTAGGAAATTTTCAGGGAACATTTTTAAACTTTACGGTTTGAAAATATCAATAAATGGTTTCCGCCCATAATTAAAACCCTCTCTAGTTCCGGTCCATGATAGTTTTAGCTTTAATAACCATGCTCTGAATCAAACCGTCTCAAAAATATTCACTCTCTGGCCAACCATTCGAAAGGTCTGGAATTTAGACAAAGCTAAAATAAGGCATTCAGCAGAAAGCGCATATACCCATGGGAGACTAAGAAAGGGTAGATTATTTGAAAAGAAAATAATTGGCATAACTGTTAGTTCTTTTTTACAAGTTTTTTGCGTAAATGCAATTATTATTTAAAATTTAAGGAGAGAAAGTTTAAACCTGTCTTGAATTATGGGGGCTATAACACCATGCCCTGAAGTTTAAGGAGCCTCAAACTTTTTAAGAGGACGCTTTATTTTTGTAAAGATTTTTTGCCACTATGATACAAAAAAAGTCCACCTGCTCAAGAATATCCTTTGACTCTAAAATTCTTGGTTTAAACAACTACGGTTTATATGAGCATGAAAAATTTAGAACTTTTCACGCTAACATCTTTATCTGCGTGTAGTATCAGTGGCCTAGCTACCGCAAGGCCAGTATAAGCAAAATTTACGGTCCCACAAGCAACTGAACCAAGAGCCGCAAGGTTTAGGAGCCCAAAGATATATTTAAAGAGTTATTTTTTGTTTTTTTTAGAAAAGTTATTAGAGAAACTGAAATTGGACACCTTGGCCACGTATGTCTAATGACAAAATATAGTTTGCTACGCCGCTGTGTAATATACCTATTTCCCGAGCTGTAGCATAGAAACGATTTATAAGTAGATAAAGAAATAAAAATTGTGGTGATAAGAGCCTGGATACAAAAATACCCTAAAACATTTACCATCCCACCTCCAAATGTGAGGGTAACTAGCTGGTAGTTTTTATTAATTTTATTTTCTTACACTAAATTTAAGTTGACAGGTTTTAAAACTCATGCGCTAGTTTTTTTGTGTCCAAAATTTATGATTTTGAAAAGTTTACATCCTTGCCAAATAAAGTGGTTGTTTCAATCTTTTTCTAAACATTCTAATGTGATAAGCAAAAACATACTTAATTTTGGTACTTAAGTATGCTTTTGTTTATACCACAATATAATAAGTTTTAAGATGTAATAATAATGTAATTGTTAAAGACATCATTATATTATTGGTTATCCATAAAGTCTTTAAATGAGTTTAATGTGGTTTTTAAGAACACATTAAAAGGTTTTCAGAAAACCTCATTTGTACGTAACTACATAATAATATTATTAGTTAAAGAGGCTATTGGTAAATTAATTGTAATTGGTTTGTTGATAAAAGGAATCGTTGCATCTTCAAATTGTAAAACTTTTTTATATTGCAGTATAATACCACGCAACACCACTCGTATTTAAATCAATTTAAAATTAAATCGTGTATTTTGTTTAATTTATTTTTTCATGAATAATATTTTTTGTAACACCGTTATTTTTATATGTTTAAAAAATAAAATTATTCAAAATACTCTGTTTTAGTATGTTATATTAGAAAAAGATTTCTCTGTAAGTAAAGAGCCAATTAAACGCTCTTTGGTGTTTTAGCTACTTACATAATAATTTTTCAGATATAATTCTAAAAGTTACCGGCACCACCACAATAGTTTCTATCTTTACCGGTCAGATCTCACTGAGTGATGACAAATATACCAACTTATAAAAAAGTATAAACACCAGTTCTACCAGTCCTTATCCAATGGGCTTTGAGGTGGCTACCCATTATTACTAATCTCAAAACAAACAAAAAATACAATTTCTCATTTTGTGAAGGGTTCAACCTTCACAAAAAAAAATTTGATTGCTTTATAAGGTTGTATCTTTATACAGCAATCAAATTTGCCCTTATTTTATTCTCTAGAAAGGAGTGGAGTTCCAAAAAATTACAAAAGTTACTTAGAAGGGTCTTAGCGTCAGTTATAAATTCTTTTAAAAACCTACTGATCCTGATCTCGACATCAAAAACTAAGCTCAATTAAAAACAGTTTTATTGTTATAAGAACAAAAAATGATGGTTTGATGCCTTTTGTTCTTTTGTTTTAATGTATACTGTTTTTTAAAGGTTTTTATTTTGTTTTTGTTTTTGTGCTTTCCTCCATTTGAAAATTTCCTTCTAACAATAAGTTAAAGTTTTACTATCTTAGGGAGGTACAACACACCCACCCCTCAAGCTTGACCCAGAGGTTGCGCTCGATCTTATGTTTTTAAAGAAAAAAATAAACTTTTTATGTAAGCTAGTTAACTTGTCGTGAACTAACATATATAAAAAATATTATCCTTTTAACAATGTACCAAGTAGGACTAACATGTTTGATTTTCCCGAAATTTAATGTGAGCACGTACGTAAACTTAATTTTTATGACAAAAAAATCTTTGCGACAAAAATAAAAAAGGTATAAAAGTGAGCATAAAAAAATTTTAAAAGAATAAACTTGATAGCACCTGTTGTTTTCATAAAACTCTCATTACTTTCACGTAATTTCTTCCCTAATATTTTTGAAAATTAATACTATTTTTTAAAAGAATAACTAACAGTTGTGTAAAGGTCCTAATATATGACTCCTGCAACAACTATTGCATAACCTTGATCATACAATAATAATTGTGTTGGGATTGTAACTGTATAAACAGAAGGAGATCCCAGCTTTTCTTCCGGCCCATGTTTTTTGTCGATGGTCATACATACAAATGTTTTTGTAATGACTTGGTTTAGACATCCTTACGGACACTTAAACTGCTGCCATAAGCAGACAAATTGGAGTTTTAATTACAAAAAATAGTAATTATTGGAATAAAGTCATTTCTTTTTCACAGTTCTTTAAATATTAAAACTTAATAACTACATAAGTAGATGTCATAATATTATTTGTTCTTCATAAATGTTACTCAAGATTACCTTCTCATAAACAGTTGAATCATGCATAGCAGTGGTAAGTGATATTATTTGAAGAATATAATTTTTTTTTTTATATGTACATTTATTATACATGTACAACTTTTGTTTATATGTATATTAGGGATATATATATATATATATATATATATATATATATATATATATATATATATATATATATATATATATATATATATATATATATATATATATATATATATTAGGATAATGACTTTTATACAACCTTGTTTCCCTGTATTATAATTTGATGAGCTTTCATTTAAGATTAAATAAAATATTACATTTAAGGCGATTTGATAAAAAAACTTCACGCATAAAATGATTTTAAGAATTTTATTTATTAGCTTTTTGGCCAAATCTTTGAAGTCACTGTAAGCCGATACATAATTGAACACAAGCAGTAGTCACATGCAAACAACATTATATAGGATCATCAAATGAACAAGGAAGTCAAATATTCACGATAATGTCATTAGAGAGTATAAATCTCAGTGGAAGGTTGTCCTTGTTGCGGCGGAGTCGTGCAGTTCTTGCATAACTTTGATGGCACGCTCGCAGCACTTTTTTTTATTTTTTTATTTTTTATAGGTGCCCCAAGTTTTGAAGTCCTTACAGTCTAATCACAGAGCATCGCGGATGCTTTAGACAATATTGATTGGAGATTCATCTGTTTTCAGTAGGTTTTCAAGCAATTGAGCGCTTTTGGGTAGTCATCCAGAGCTTCAAATAGTTCTTCAAAATCTTCAAACGCGTAACAATTGACTGCTAAACCAATGTTCAGCCCATGAGTAAGAAATGAATGAACAGATTTTACGCAACCTGATCAAGATTCCGGCATCAGAATAAACGCAAGAAGGGCTAGAATGGCACGAGAGTTCCAGCGTGCATTGCTGACGTCTGGGATCTGTTTGAACTTCACGAAAGGGATCTCATTCCTCTTAGTTTAGTGACGGAAGACACGAGTGAGGTGGTAGAGAAACTTCTTGTCATCTTTCCTGTTTCCTTAATCTCAGTTTTACCGTCGCTGAAGGCTGCTTTCAATTTATCGTAATTGCTCATCAAATCCTGCACAAAGAAATACTCAATGTTTGGTGATTTAGTCAACCCATTGAGCTCATTGTTCATGACACTGCAAAGAACGCGGTCTAGCACATGGTGCTGGAAACTGATGAACTTGGGTTTGGGGTAACCTTTCTCTTCGGACATTTGCTACACCCGAACAACAACGCCTGTCTTCTAGCCGGTATTCACATTTGTTTTGTCGGCAACAATCATTACAACTAATCCCCACAGGTTGAGTTCTTCTAACACATCTTGGAGTCCTTACGCGATTGTTTGAGCTTTCCCATCTTTTCAATTTTAGTGCAGTCAACTTAACTTCTTTAGATTCATTCTTGAGGCAACGGCCTAATATTCAAAGCCCTCAATGTGTTTGCCGCCAAAGTGCATGCCCCACTTCTCCAGATAAAGCGAGCTCACCAAGTGTTTCTTCACCTGAGCAGCTCTCGTGTAGAAAGCCTTGTGGATTGCTGATTAAAATGGGGTTGGAATTTAAATGCCCTCACGAGAAAGCTGGCGGCACACCACTGCTGCTCCGTGGAACGACAGCTTTGAGCATGTAATAAGACGTCTTGCAATGCCTGTTGCGTTATGGTTCCTTTTGCTCATTGATGCTGCATTGTCATCCTCCCAAGGACTGTCTGTACTGTTTTTGGATAAGTCCGTGCTACTTTCAGAACAATCAGGTAGCGCTAAGCCGGTAAGTGTGGACACAGTTGCTTCCATTGATATTGATGGGTGGATGGCACTAGCAGGTTTGCCAGACGAATAACCAACTTGACCTTTGCTCTCAATTTTCAGTTAGTAGAGGTTCTTATCCTCTTTGCACAATCATTCGCCTTTCATCTTGGTCATGTCAAACAGTTCATTCAATGAATCAAAGTTTTGTTTTTTTCTGCAGCGCTCGTAGCCTTACAGAAGTTTTGCTAGTTTTGCACAAATGGCTTAATCAGATACA